>NW_026598134.1:667-50609 GCF_029784155.1 Uranotaenia lowii
CGTGTGAATGTAGCAAAAGCAACAACAAAAATATCCTTCTAATTCAATCCAACGGCACCGGCAAACCACGGCCAAGCTAAGCTGTGCGTGTGTATGCAGTAAAAGCAACAAAAAAAACATTGCTTCAATTCAATCCACAGGCAAACAACCACGGCTAAGCTGTGCGTGTGTATGTAGCAAAAGCAACAACAAAATGATTCCTTCAATTCACCGGCAAACAACCACGCACCGGCCAAGCTGCCCGGCTTTAGCAGCTGTGCATATGTAGCGTGTGTATGTAATAGCAGGCGGTAAGCACACAGTTCTCATTCAATGGGCTTCCCGTTTCCTTCACTCCCGTTCCCTTTCCCGTTTCCATAACAAAACAAGCTGGCCGGCTTTGGCAGCTGTGTATATGTAGCGTGTGTATGTAATAGCAGGCAGTAAGCAAAGCACAGTTCTCATTCAATGGGTTTCCCGTTTCTTTCACTCCCGTTCCCTTTCCCGTTTCCATCAAAAGACAAAGGAATGCATTGAAAGGAGGCCAAACGCCGGGAAGCCGCCGTTGTGCGTTTTTTTTGGAATTGATCGGTGACAGAAAGCCTATGACAAATATCCCTCGTCCTGCATGAAGCTCGAATAGTACACTGGTTAAGATGTCGGACTGGTAAGACGATTTGATTGGTGTTTAGAGTTCGAATCTCCCCACGGCGCTGTGGTTATTATTTTTATTTTCTTGTTTCTGGGATGGATTATCCAATAGGAACGAAATCCCATAAAATGTTTTTCTTGTTTCGCTTGAATGTAGTGGTCATGCATAATTTTGGTTGGAAGCCGAGTCCTTATGCCAGTTACGGTTTTTCAAACATACCGTCTTCGGCACAGTGCACATTTCAGAGCATTTTCGGCACAGAGATTTGCTAAAAAGGCATTGTATTTCTGTTACCTCTTCTATGGGTGTATCTTTGAAGGAAGTCTTGGACGAAAGCATAAAAATAATCAGCTTTATTAAGGCTCGACCGAAAAATTCGGGGTTATTCAAGGCAAAGTGCGAAGAAATGGTTAGCCAACTTTCCACGCTACTTCTTCATACCGAAGATCGCTGGTTATCTCGTAGAAAAACGTTGTCTCGCCTGTTTGAATTAAGAATGACTTCAGTCTTTCAATGCAAGGTAAAGGAATAATTATCTTCGATTCAAATGGCAAAACCATCATAACTATCAAGAGAAAAATCAAATTTTGGGCAGAATCACTCAAAAAGCGCAACCTGGACAGCTTTCCGGATTTAAGAAGCATTCAATCAGAAATAACCCACGTGTCTAATAAAGTCATTTACAATTACAATGTTTTGCCGCACAATGTTTTGTTGGACAGATTCCAGCAAAATTCCCCGAAGAAAATCATAAAATGATAAAAAGATCGAAGACTTTAAATGAGTGGAACAGCCTATTTTTATGTTAAAGAAACCAGAATCATTAACATCGCAAGAATATGAATCCTCGATAGATATGACATCGGATTCTTAGCTTCAGGAAAGAATCGTATCCAAAAAGTCGTAGGAGGAGTATTGGTGTCAACTGAAAAAATAAATTTAAAAGGCTGTACGATAAAACCAAGCTTATTTTTCTTCCGTTTTCCACAACTTATCTATGTGAGTCTGGGTTTTCCACATATATCGCAACGAAGACAAAATACCGATCCCGACTAAGCGCGGAACCAGACGTTAGGCTACAACTGACACAAATTTAACCAAACTTGTTACAGCTTGAAAAATCCAAGAAAGCGTATTTGTTATATTGAAATCATTAATTTTGGATGACACATATTTTGTTAATAAAAACAAAACTATTCAAAGAGTAGCCATTCATTACTGATTTTATTGACTACGATGACAAGGCACATCTTATTAGAACGATAAATACTATCAATTTTTGAAAAATTTGGTTCTTCATTCTTCCAAAAATGTAGGTGCTCCGCCAAAAATTTTGGTTCTAAAAAGTGCTCCGCCGAGCAAATGATCTGAAAATCCCTGGTTTAAACCAACAATGAATGTAAGTTCCCTATTTGGTAACTGAATGCTTCATTATACAAATTTAACTTACCATTTTAAAAATCTTAAGACGTATTTTCAAAAGTTACTACTTAACATTTCAAAACTTTTCATGATAAAGATCTTGAAAATGAATAATCATATATACTGAGAATTTATTTGTTTGTGAGCAAAAATATCATAGAAATAAGTTAGTTTTTTTTTACTTTATAGAGACTTCTAATCTTTGTTTCATTTTCTAAGAAAAAACATACGATGAGTATGTTTTAAACTTTTTTCCCTCACGTTGCTGATCTGTGTTTATTACCCGATGATATATGGCTAATGAGTGTATCATGTGTGGCTTACTCGAGGCCTGGATAACAGCCCGATCCTTTCATGCTCAGGGCGTACTTTGCGACCTAAACTTTGGTTTCAATCCAGTGAGACAGATTTGCTTTCGGAATCCCTACTTTGTTTAGATCTTCATTGCGTCCGATTGTTGCTAGTTTGTCGCTCTACAGTTTTCCCAAAAATTTCAGAATGTACGGTAATCCAACAAAGCGTAACGGTTTCGTAGGTATCAATTATTTAAAATTCAAGCTTGCATTGATTTTGAGAGAAAAGTGGCTCCTGAGACATGTCTCTGGACCCATCGTGAAACCCATATCTTTATTCCATTGTGATACCTTTTCCACAGCTTTCTGTCACTTCTTTCTTTTCTGTTGAATACTGCGACCCGTTACAATCTTCAGCATATCATCAGCTCAGACTAACATATTGGCACTTTCATTTATGCAGGTTTTCAAATGCCATAAAACGGGGTGAAAAGGGACAGTTTTTGATACATTTTCACTATATTTCCGTCAAATTCAGCTTTTCCAGCCACAATCAGCTTTGGAAGGTGTATTTCGAAGACCCTAACAAAACTTGATCAAAGAAAGCAACGATTTTAAACTTTAAATTTTTGAACAGTTGGTTTCGTTCACTCACATTTTAAACCAAAGTTAACGCGTTGTGTTTGGCTTTACAGATTTTTTTTTCTTTGAAACTCCCCGTTATCACCTTTTTCATAAGGGGGCACCATAAATTACGTAACGCTCCTAGGGGGGGAGGGAGTAAGCTCGAGCGTTACGAATTGTGACATAGGGGAGAGGGAGGAGGTATGCTCATCGTTACGTAACGATTTTTTCCTAAAAAATTTCAGTTTACTTATTCGCAGCTATTTTGATGTCATGCTTTTGCAGAATCATAAACAAACCAAAATCAGCTTAAAATTTGTAAGCTTCAACATGATCAACTGGTTTGACACCTTTCCTCTTTGAAGATTCTGAGATAGACTTCTTTAAATGTGTACCGTCAAACGGGGCATCATGCAAAAGCAGGGTTAGATGCAACATTTGTATACCACAACACTCATTCAATTTTTATTTCAATATACTGTAATAAAGTTATTATTGAATGATAACAAATTGACGATGACATAGTTTATAACATCGTGAAAGAGTTTTTCAAAGTTTTTGATTCTCATAAAAAAAATTAAAAAAATCGAGCAATAAATATACAATTTTTTACATTTTTAGATGCCGTTAAAAACTTTACCTAGTTGACGGATTGGCTTAATGATATCACCTACAAACTTTATATTGCTTTCATAATACTATACTAACACTGTTGGTGTATAAATATTTTTCGGACAATCACCGAATTTTTTTTAAATAAATATTTTTATAATCCAGTTAGCTGTCTGGGGCAAAATGCAACAAAATGCAAATCAGAACTAATTCTCATAAATGGCGTTTCCATATGCTGGTATATGATTGTTTTGCATTATACGTTTGTTAACATTAAAATTTCATCCATCCTAAGATTTATTTTCATGATTTAAGCTAAAAGAATATTCTGTAGAATTTTTACCCCCTAATTTATGCAGCAGATAAACACTTTTTTCTTAAAAAAAATTTTGATAGAAAAAATGAAAAATTTAATTCGAACAAAACCAAAAATAACTGCAATTGGTGCTTTATGCGTTATGACATCACAAATGTAACAAAAACTATAAAATTTTAATCGTTTTCATTTGATTTTTCATTAATTACAGAGTTTGTTGCAACTTGCCCCTTTTTCTTAGTCGTGTGAAAATCGCATGTTTTTGTAAATTTAAAAATAACTGGTAAAACCAATAATTTTTCTGACTACGCCAATTTAGTGTCCCATCAACCTTAAAACTTTTGATGTACAAGAGGTATGATTATTTGTAAGCATTAAGATTTTAGAAGCAATTAAAGTTGAAAATTGTTGCATGTTGCCCCAGTTGACGGTATTGTATATCCGTGAAATAACCCTTGGAAAACCGAATATTAGGTAAATTTACCCCCGAGAACTGAATTCAATTTTCAAACGGTAATTCTACTATTTTTCTAAATTGATTTAAGAAATGCAATTTTATTATTCCGAAGAATATTACAAAGTGTAGTTTATTTCGCATAACAAGTTATGTTACTTAAACAAAACAAAGTGAACAAGGTAGATCATCAGTGAACCAGCACAGAGCAACTCGTAATAAGACAAACAATTTGTTTTATCAGAGGGTTATCATCAATGGGTACTAAGAAGCGATTATGATAGATATTTACTCCGTTTTGAAGAACGTTAAAAAAATGTATATAAAAATCTTTTTTTATCTTCGAAAATCAGTACCTAAAACATGTGGAGAGGGGGGGGGGTGTAGTTATCAGCGTTACGTAATTTTCATAGGGGGGTTCTTCGAAGCGTTACGATTTGTGACATACGGGGGGGAGGGGGTTAAAAAAGTGCATTTTTTGCGTTACGTAATTTATTGATGCCGGCTAACTAGCCCTTTTTCGAGAAAATGTTAATGATGTTGCCTACATCCAGGGGTAAAAAAAGAAATTAATGATTTTTTCCTAACTTGCAGTGAAATTTGAAAACCAAAATTCTATGAGATCAACTTTAAATCAAAATTTCTTGCCTACCACAGTGAAATATCCTACATTTCTGTTTTTATTGTAGTGTTTTCAAACTTCACTTTGCCATGGTATGCATTTTAAATAATTTGATAAGTTGCCTCAAATATATGAATCAAGGAACTGATAGCTTATAAAAAGAAAAAGAAATTATTTGTGTATTGCTGTGTGTTCGTTTTTAAGCATTCGAATGTGAGATCAGATTACCCCAATTTCCGCCAATTTGCCCCAGATGAAGTTGTTCTAGGATACTTTATTTCCAAGTGCGGTTGTATACGGTGGTGAACCTTTGGAAAGGCATCATTGGTCATTTGTCCCAGATCTGGAAAGTTTTTACTTGTTCCATACCCTCAGCCAAATGCATTTTGCCGTGCGTCAAACAGATCATTCACTTCTAGATTAGCTAGAAATCGGCAATTCATCTTTTATTCCCTGATTTTGTAGGAAATTTTCTCTATTCCACGGATGGGTCCTGCTGATCGTCATTTAGAAGGTTTGATTGTAAACTTTGTAGATGCACTTCATTGAAGGGAGTTACATTTGCTTCTAAAGGTTCTTTGAAAAGTAAAAAAAATCATATATGTTTGTCGATTCGTTATCGTTTTTTCCCAACCCCGTCTTTAGACGGGGTTCATATTTCATCTCTTCAATCTAACCTTTTTTTCAAAAACCTTAATCAAAAATCTAGAATCCAACCACCCATTAGTTTTATATATCTAAAAACATATAGACCAGAGATTTTTGAGGCTACCAAAATGATAATTTTTCGAAAAATAGGTCCATGTCCAGTAGAGTGCCCCAAATGACCCGACATTTGCGTTGCAGACTTAAATTGTTCCTAGGCCTAGTACGAGGTCTCATGCCAAATTTGGACTAGATTGGATCATGGGAAGGGGGCGCTCAACGAGCCTAAAATTTGTATGAGATTTTGAGACATTTTGTTCGGGAGGAACATGAAAATCCAGTTTTTCATGAATTACTTTGGTCCTCTTCGGCTGATTGCTTTTTAAAATGGTTTTTCTTAAGGCCTGAACTATGACAAATATTTCATCCGAAGACTGAATTTCGATTTGAGTCAAGATAAAAATGTTATTAAACTTCAAAAATGGGGTAACTTTTTTTAGGGTGATATTCAAAACTGTTAATGCTGCGTCAAAATGTTCGAAGCAGTGTCTCTCTATAATAGTGATGAATAGAACAGAACTAGACCAAACTATGCCTGTATCTTGCATCTGTACAAAATAAGATTTTGGCGCTATCTTGCGAAGAAAAAGAGAACTCATCAAAATCCACCAATAGATAGCGCAAATATAGTCGAGTAACTTTGTCGAAGACACCGAAGAGTTACAACCAACCCTCTGGCCTGCAATCAATTTTGACCACAAAAGTGTGGTTCCTAGCCCACTGTGCGTCGTTTGAAAAAAAAAACTAGCCAAAAATTGTATGTACATTGAAGATTTTTTGTAAAAATAATTCGTGGTTTTTGCGATACATTTTTCAAGTGTGAAATTTAACCCAAACTGCAACGATATGTTTTGTGTTCAAGTTCCAAGAAATTTCAGCTGACCCTTAGCTACAGTCATCACATTTTATCTCGGCCCGTATATCTTATCAAGCGCGCCAAATAACGGTCGATACCTGATAACAAAATTTTAATCACTTTTTTCGGGGGAAAGCGATTGAACCGAAAATGCATTTCCAAAGCCGAAATGAGGAAACACTCATTTCATTCAAAGCCGCGAAACAAGTGACAGGATATCTGTAAGCCGTGTTAGGTGTTAAATGTTAAGGCTGTGAAGTGGAATATTGCTCAATGGGTGGGTTGTCGATAGGAAAATATGCGTTGCTGGCCGGGATAATTTCGTTCGCGACCGGAAATGACTCAAATTTTCGGTTGCCGTCATCGACGTAAGTTATGAGTTTTGGATTTTTGTATAAACATATGACCAATATGATAGAATTACTATTAACTTTGATCTTTTGTGATTTGAAGGTTTCCGGCACGAAATGAGCGTCCAGTTTTGAGCAACGGTAACCTTGGCTTTGAAGTATTCGGTGACAGTGTATTTCTAAATGGAGTCTACAATGGCCTTCGATCTCAGAGTAAGCGGGCTCGGATTCCCAATTACGCCAATTACCAATTTGAACATTGTGCTAACCCTCAGTTGAATCCGCCGAACTGTGCCTATCAGCTTGACATGCAATACGGTCGGTTCCGGACCGTTTACAATGACCCTGGGAGGCGATTTCGCGTTACTCACGATGTCTACGCTCATCGTTACTTCACTCATTCGATAGTGAATCGATTCCGGTTGGAAAAATTAACGGCAGACCAGAATGAGCTTTCAATTCAAATTCAGCTCAATCAAGGAGCTGGTTCAGAGGATATAAATTTCCGTGATCCGGAAAGATTCACAAACCGTCAAGATCTGTTTTGGGTGCACTGCGGTAGAACCAATCAAGTAGAAGAACCCATGCATCAAAGCGAAGGAAGCGAAGTATGTGTGTTCCATTCAGATGTTCCGCAAAAACTCACTGTTCCAAGCGATAGAACATCTCAAGAGATCCTTCTGTACGCGACATTCGCCAGGGATCGTGCCACTGCTATGATGGAAATGGTTTCGTTGACGGTAGTGAACCCCGAGCAACACCATCTCACCCAAATGGAAGCAGATTGGAGTCAATACGGGATAACCGTTGAAGGCAACGATGAACTTGATCGAGCGATTAAAGCGAGCACCTTTCAGTTATTCAGCAACATTGCTCCTCGGCAAAGTCACTACATTTTGATCCGGTATATGTATGGTTTGTCCTCGTCTGGAATCGGCGGAGATGATTTCCATGGTCATATATTCTACGACAATGATCTCTGGATCATTCCCACGATTTTATTATTTAACCCCGAAGAAGCGAGAAGACTTTTATTCTATCGTACAAGAACTTTCAACACGGTTCTAAGCCAGAACGCCGTTGAACAGGGCCATTCAGGGTGGCGCTTCCCTCGAGCCAGTGGCTTCACCGGCATCGAACTATCCCAATCAGATACCGAGGCTAGATTAGAACATCACACCACGGCGGATGTCGCGTTTGCTCTAAGGCAGTATCTGTACGCAACGGACGATCTTAGCTGGTTCCAGATTAATGTCTGTAGAATCGCCTACCAAACCGCACTGTTTTGGAAGAATCGTGTCCACTACAACAGTAATTCAGACAAATACGACATCCGACATGTTACCGGACCCGATACGACCCATTCGAATGTGACCAACAATGCTTTCACCAACATGGTTGCGGCGCACAATCTGTTTCTGGGAGAATTCGCCGGATGTATGTGCCAAAGCTCGCTGGGACTGCGAAACGAAGAATGGAAGGAACTGGTCCTAGTGGCGAAAAGTATTTCGATGCCTTACGATGCGGTGAATGACTACCATCCCCAGTTCGAGGGTTACTCAAGGGGAAGCCCAGTCGGGCAAGCGGACGCCGTCATGTTGAATTTTCCACTCGGAATGGATATGGATAGGTAAATATTTAGGAAAAATATGCCATCTGGCTTGAATCTCTTTTAACGATTCTACTACACGTAGTAAATTTTTGGCGAGTTGTGAATCCAGCTCATCCGGTATAAAGAGTGAATTTTGAGCGATTAGATGTTTTTAAGACTTGTAGTTTTTTCAGACACATACTTAAAAAATTCCTCTGGCTCCTAATCAAGTTTGAGTCTTTAATTTTGCATCATTAAAGGGCGAACACGAAATTATTGTGACACCGAAAATGTCATGCCAATTTTCAAGACAAATAATTCAAAAATCAAAAGGAAATCAATAGATGAAACCTTGAGTGTAAAATTAAACGCATTTTCGTTTGATGCTCTCCATCGAAGTCTTTACAGTGTCATCCAGTTTCTCATTTTTTTTTTCATTTTCTTGAAATGTCTTTGCCATCTTTGACTGTCTTCTTGCTCTTCCGAAGTTCCCGCTTCATTATTGCCCAGTACTGCTCCACCGGGCGCAGCTTCGGACAGTTTGGCGGGTTCATCTCCTTTGGAATAAACTGGACAGAATTGGCCTCATACCACTCCAGGACACTTTAAGAATAGTAGCATGAGGCCGAATCCAGCCAAACAAGCGGAGCTTCGTCGTGCTGCTGCAAAAACGACAAAATGCGCTTTCGAGGCACTCAGGTTTGTAGATCTTGCCATTTGTCCTTTGCCACGAAAGGCTCACTCTTCAGTCCGCAAGAGCAAATGGCCTGTAAAACGAGATATTTTGAGGCGAACCTTTTTTCTTCTTAAATTTGTCGTCCACACCGAACTTGCTCTTACCGGTGAAAAACTCCAACCCCGGAATTTGCTAAAAATCGGCTTTTATATAGGTTTCGTCGTCCATCACACAGCAGCCATATTTTGTCAGCATCTTCTCGTAGAACTTCCGTGCCCGAGTTCTAGCAGTCAATTGTTGCCGCTCACCGCGGTTTGGGATGCTCTATACCTTGTATGTATGTAGTCCAGCTCTCTTCTTGTAACGGTTCCTCTTATATCTGAACTAAAACGCAATCTATGATTGATTTTCACGACCAGCTCATGAAACAACGATGATCTTGTTGTGGATTTCACACTTCCCAATTCTCTCAAAATTGCAATCCAAGAAAATGGTGCAATTTAAATTTTAAGATAAGCTCATATTAATATTTGAAGTCATGCTCTTTATATTCTTACATAGAATCGAAAAGTAAAATATAAATTTGTCCAACATAATTTTGACTTAGAAACTAAATATTCTTAAATCTATGCCTTTTCTTCTCCTTAATACGCCACTCGTCGGGGCCCCGGGATTCCTCCGCAATCAGCTACTTCAATGTGATATTCACACCATGCACTGCTACCTTCTGCTACTTCCTTATCGTAAGCAGTGATGTCAACCTTCCAGATTTTCTCTGGATCTTCCAAACTTTTTGGACTTTTGTCAGACATTTTTTTAGGTTTCCAGACTTCCAGACTTTTGTCATTTCTTCCAGGCATTACCAGACTTTTGAGTTTCGACATGAATTTTCTGACAAAACAATCAAAATTCAAAATTTTTGTTGCAATATGGCAGGAAATGATTCGAATCAGTAATTGAAGAGTGAGGAATGCCACGAAGATGGTAGTAAAACTGGAAGTAAAGCATACCATAAAACGTTGTACCGCGACATCACCAAAATAGTCGCAGGCATTGATAGTGTATAGAATGTATGGTTATTATTAAGTAACGAGTGAAATTCCCTGGACTGCAGCGATCTGACGACTAAAAAAATAAGGTTACCTATGAAGAGTTCGTCATCCAGACTTTTCGAGACTTTTCCAGACATTTTTTGAAAATCTTCCAGACATTTCTGAAAAACAGTTGGCATCACTGATCGTAAGTCCTCGATCGGTCTGCATGTGCGATAGGGCTTGGCGAATGGTTCAAAATCAGCTGCTTCGTTGTCACACTAGCACACAAGCAGTTCGCTAAGCCAGTACTTCCTTAGTACAGCCTCTGTTTACATGCGACGTCCTCATCAGCTGGATTCTTCCGATCACACCGATCCAATTTCAATTGGATTATTCCAGGTTGCCTTCTGCAAGGCTATCTGCTCTCAGCTGTGGTGGAAGTGAGTCTGACCCCACTTCTAGCACGAACACACACGCTGGACTGGACAGTCGGCATATGCTGATATCACTAAAACACTAGAGGGGGAGATGTTTTCGGACCAAACACTCTTCCCTTGGAATTCCAATGGCACCTTACAGCTTATCCAAACAGGATGTACCTACACGACCGTAATGCTCTTCTTGTTCCTCCAAACTGCACCTAAACAAAAGCCCTGCAGGCAAGAAAATTGTCAGTAAGCATCAAAATGACTGAATTGATCACGTCCTACCTCTCAGGAGGGCTTTGACGAAGTAGTGGTGCTTCTAATCGGGAACGCAGCGATGGTGCGCCCCTCAGTTGAGATGTATTTCTTAACTAGAAAATTCACTTTTAGTAATCTGTTCCAACAAAACTCAACACACTTTGCTACCTTTCGTTGTGTATGATGTTCTTTTAAGGTCCACTGCTATCGTGTGATGCTAATGAGATGTGTGCCTGGCTGCAATCTTAATCTCCTTTCCTGGAGATGAGGGGTGCTGATCGTGCTGATGGAATCGAACCTTGGAGGGATGGTCACGTTAGTTTTGATGACTTTAATATTGACAGTGAACTTACGTTTTACCTTTCTCGCTGTTGTGATGCTCGTGATCGTTTTGTCGCTGGATCTACTTCCTAGCAGACTTGGGGTGCTGATCTAGTCGAAGCTTGGGTGAAGACATAATAATGTTAGCTTGACGAATTCAATGATTGTGAATGAATCGTTTTACCTCGTTGTTTTGGTGGGGTGAGCTCGGTCAGTCACCTCGTGCGACTATGTAGAACTTACGATGACGGATTCGTTCAAAGTGCCTTTTGTAAAGGGAAATTAAACTTTTGACTATAGGGTCAACACGACTTCGTATTAGATCACCTTCAATTGGCGTATATCCTCGATGTACAGATTTGATCACTTCGCACTTCGGGCAAACAATAGTCAATTTCCGCGTAGTATCACAAAAGTATCAACCACAGTCGGCTGTTTTTCGTTTTCGTTACGACGGAAGTTCCTCTGACAGTTCATTCGATGACAATGGGTGGCTCAACGTTCGAATAGCTTAATGTTGGGGTGGCTCAACGTGCGAATGATCATCATTTGGATGCGCAGGCTTTTGCCGATTTTCAGTGGTTCTTAAATTCTACTCTGGTATTAAATTTGTATACGGTGATATTCTTTGCATTCTGGACGTAGCTCTGTGAAATGCCAATCTTTTTAGCCAAATCACGGCTCAAGACGTAGATATTTGCTTTAATCATCCGCTTCACCTTTCCCTCCGTCTTTTTGTTCTCCGGTCCCGGTTTTCTTCCAGTTCCTTCGCCGTGGTCCAACGTAAACCGCTCCTGGAACCACTTCAACACTCTGGAGAAGGTTGAATGATGAATGTTCAACATTTTTTCCAACTGGCGGTGCCACAGGTCAGGAAATTTCAGGTGTTTGGAAAGAATTTGTTCTCTCGACTAGCGTTGGTGCACTTCCATTTTCGTTGAATCGAAAAACACGACTTCGTGACAGCATATAAACAATACACATCACATCGGTTGATTTTTAGCCAGTCGTAAAAAATGTATGCCCTGTTGAGTGTGCCGCAATAATTTCGTGTTCGCCTTTAACTTTGAACTGGCCTCCCCGTTCTCTGGATAATACTGTGTCACACTTTTTTTTGTGGGCATATTTAAAAGTAAAATATACGCCTGTAAACTAAGGCACATTGAAGAACTTTAAGCTAATATACGAGCTGGAGTAGCTTCTATGTATAAAGCCCGGTCATTTTTAAATTTCTCCAACCCTGGGGTCTAGAAAGCTTCGTTTTGGCTCAAAATTCATCCATGATTTTTTGCAGTATTTTTAATTTAACGTTTACATGAGTAAATTTGAACATTTCGGTTTGTATGGGAAAGTTGGAAATTGTGTACTGAAAAATCAACATCATTCTGTGGAACCAAGCATGCTAATGATTTTGTGCTAATTTATAAATTCTCTAGAGGTAATTTTCCGTTGAACAACTTTGTCGAAGATCGTAACTTAGTATTTTATTGGACAAAAAAGTTATTAGGTGTTGAATGGGGGTATGTCTTTGATATTGAAAAATAATAAATTCAATGGACATCACTGCTGGGTGCCTAGCGAGGTATTGCATAACCTATTTTATGCAATACTTCGCGAGGCACTATCAGTGGTGTCAATTGAATTTATAGTTTTTCAGTGCCAAAAGACATATCCCGGTTAAACAGCTAAAAACTTTATGCCCTAATAAGATACGAAGTTACGGTTTTTCAGCGGAAAATTTCTTTTAGAGAATTTATAAATTAGCACAAAAACCATTTGCAGGCTCGGTTCCACAGAAGAAACAAAATTGATGTTGACTTTTCAGTACAAAATATTCAATTTTCCGATATAAACCAAAAAATTCAAATTTACTCATGTAAACTTTACTTAAAAATTCTGCAAAAAACTATTGATGAGTGTTGGGCCTAAACGTAGTTTTTTAGACCCCAGCGTTTGCGAAATTCAAAAATGACCCCAAATCGACTCAATCTACTGTTATATTTTCAGTAAACCAGATGTGTCTATTTGTATCCATATTTAGAACATGCAGGAGTCTCTAAATCCATAACCACATTTTTGAAAAGCAAAAGTTTCGGGAACGTAAGTGGAGATGGATTGGGCACACGCTGCGAAGAGATGAAAACGAGATTTGCAGAGAGGCGCTAGATTGGAGTCCAGAAGGTCATCGAAGAAGAGGCAGACCCAGAAACTCGTGGCGGCGAAGCCTAGCCGCTGAAATCCGAACTGTCGACGAGAATCTTGACTGGGACCAGGTGAAGACGCTGGCTCCGGATCGTCAACAGTGGAGGTCTTTTACCACGGCCCTATGCACCGGAGGATCGGCGCGGGATCATTAAGTAAATGCTGAAGAAAAGTTTCACAAAATTCAAACCTACAACAAGTGACTAAAAGATTTTTTTTCTCATCAACTTTAAATTTTCTAACATGGAACATTAAATCATTTATTTACATTTATAATTGATAGTATTCAGACTTAAGCTTTTTCGTTGGAGAGATGCTGGAAGTACTTGATGCTTCTCTAAAACTGCCATACTCTTATGCAGAGCTAGAATGAAAATTCCATTTTTTAATAATTTTATTCGAACAGCACCACCAAACACAACGATCTGGACTTCTACAGCAGATCAGTTGGGGTAAATTCGCGTGCCACAACCTGGCCAATGTACACCATCGGATGGCTGGACCTGGATGAACCGGATCGGGCTGCTGCTGAATTTCAGCGAACCTACCAAAGATTCATGAACCCACCATTTTACGTTTGGCAGGAGTGGTCTTCGCCGGGAAGCGGAGCATCCAATTTTATAACCGGTGCCAGTGGGCTGCTGCAAACCATTCTCAATGGTTATGCCGGAGTTCGCTTGGCGGACGGCAAAATGACACTGAAACCTCGACTGCCACCGGGAACGACGCAGCTCTTCATTCCGGAAATCCACTATATGGGTTTGAAGTTTACCCTCTCGATACATGGCACTGGATTCAATGTAATGTTTACTGTTACTCCTGATGCCCCGACGAGTTCCCTGAAGATTATCATCGATGGCAGCGAAAGCCAACCCTGCACGTGTATGCGTAAGTTCAAAACTTTATGTATTTTTCATTATTTTTAATTTTTTTTTTCGAATTGTGTATGGCATGTGCAATACATTTGATTTCCTCAACTAAATTTCACTTGTTGCTTGTCCAAACGCTTTTAGTTTTGAAATTTGAAGAAAGATATGTTACTATAAAAATTGATAATTAAGCTTCAGTCGCTTTCTTATTATCAACTAGTTTACATAACATACAATTAGGCGTATTTTTAATCAAGCCATTTAGAGCAATCGATGATCAATCAACCATAAATTTCAGTTCATGATAAGAAGGAACACAGCGAAAGACAAAGAAAACAAAAAAGACAAAAAAGACAAAAAAGACAAAAAAGACAAAAAAGACAAAAAAGACAAAAAAGACAAAAAAGACAAAAAAGACAAAAAAGACAAAAAAGACAAAAAAGACAAAAAAGACAAAAAAGACAAAAAAGACAAAAAAGACAAAAAAGACAAAAAAGACAAAAAAGACAAAAAAGACAAAAAAGACAAAAAAGACAAAAAAGACAAAAAAGACAAAAAAGACAAAAAAGACAAAAAAGACAAAAAAGACAAAAAAGACAAAAAAGACAAAAAAGACAAAAAAGACAAAAAAGACAAAAAAGACAAAAAAGACAAAAAAGACAAAAAAGACAAAAAAGACAAAAAAGACAAAAAAGACAAAAAAGACAAAAAAGACAAAAAAGACAAAAAAGACAAAAAAGACAAAAAAGACAAAAAAGACAAAAAAGACAAAAAAGACAAAAAAGACAAAAAAGACAAAAAAGACAAAAAAGACAAAAAAGACAAAAAAGACAAAAAAGACAAAAAAGACAAAAAAGACAAAAAAGACAAAAAAGACAAAAAAGACAAAAAAGACAAAAAAGACAAAAAAGACAAAAAAGACAAAAAAGACAAAAAAGACAAAAAAGACAAAAAAGACAAAAAAGACAAAAAAGACAAAAAAGACAAAAAAGACAAAAAAGACAAAAAAGACAAAAAAGACAAAAAAGACAAAAAAGACAAAAAAGACAAAAAAGACAAAAAAGACAAAAAAGACAAAAAAGACAAAAAAGACAAAAAAGACAAAAAAGACAAAAAAGACAAAAAAGACAAAAAAGACAAAAAAGACAAAAAAGACAAAAAAGACAAAAAAGACAAAAAAGACAAAAAAGGCAAAAAAGACAAAAAAGACAAAAAATACAAAAAAGACAAAAAAGACAAAAAAGACTAAAAAGACAAAAAAGACAAAAAAGACAAAAAAGACAAAAAAGACAAAAAAGACAAAAAAGACAAAAAAGACAAAAAAGACAAAAAAGACAAAAAAGACAAAAAAGACAAAAAAGACAAAAAAGACAAAAAAGACAAAAAAGACAAAAAAGACAAAAAAGACAAAAAAGACAAAAAAGACAAAAAAGACAAAAAAGACAAAAAAGACAAAAAAGACAAAAAAGACAAAAAAGACAAAAAAGACAAAAAAGACAAAAAAGACAAAAAAGACAAAAAAGACAAAAAAGACAAAAAAGACAAAAAAGACAAAAAAGACAAAAAAGACAAAAAAGACAAAAAAGACAAAAAAGACAAAAAAGACAAAAAAGACAAAAAAGACAAAAAAGACAAAAAAGACAAAAAAGACAAAAAAGACAAAAAAGACAAAAAAGACAAAAAAGACAAAAAAGACAAAAAAGACAAAAAAGACAAAAAAGACAAAAAAGACAAAAAAGACAAAAAAGACAAAAAAGACAAAAAAGACAAAAAAGACAAAAAAGACAAAAAAGACAAAAAAGACAAAAAAGACAAAAAAGACAAAAAAGACAAAAAAGACAAAAAAGACAAAAAAGACAAAAAAGACAAAAAAGACAAAAAAGACAAAAAAGACAAAAAAGACAAAAAAGACAAAAAAGACAAAAAAGACAAAAAAGACAAAAAAGACAAAAAAGACAAAAAAGACAAAAAAGACAAAAAAGACAAAAAAGACAAAAAAGACAAAAAAGACAAAAAAGACAAAAAAGACAAAAAAGACAAAAAAGACAAAAAAGACAAAAAAGACAAAAAAGACAAAAAAGACAAAAAAGACAAAAAAGACAAAAAAGACAAAAAAGACAAAAAAGACAAAAAAGACAAAAAAGACAAAAAAGACAAAAAAGACAAAAAAGACAAAAAAGACAAAAAAGACAAAAAAGACAAAAAAGACAAAAAAGACAAAAAAGACAAAAAAGACAAAAAAGACAAAAAAGACAAAAAAGACAAAAAAGACAAAAAAGACAAAAAAGACAAAAAAGACAAAAAAGACAAAAAAGACAAAAAAGACAAAAAAGACAAAAAAGACAAAAAAGACAAAAAAGACAAAAAAGACAAAAAAGACAAAAAAGACAAAAAAGACAAAAAAGACAAAAAAGACAAAAAAGACAAAAAAGACAAAAAAGACAAAAAAGACAAAAAAGACAAAAAAGACAAAAAAGACAAAAAAGACAAAAAAGACAAAAAAGACAAAAAAGACAAAAAAGACAAAAAAGACAAAAAACACTAAAAAGACTAAAAAGACAAAAAAGACAAAAAAGACAAAAAAGACAAAAAAGACAAAAAAGACAAAAAAGACAAAAAAGACAAAAAAGACAAAAAAGACAAAAAAGACAAAAAAGACAAAAAAGACAAAAAAGACAAAAAAGACAAAAAAGACAAAAAAGACAAAAAAGACAAAAAAGACAAAAAAGACAAAAAAAAACAAAAAAAAAAAAAAAAGACAAAAAAGACAAAAAAGACAAAAAAGACAAAAAAGACAAAAAAGACAAAAAAGACAAAAAAGACAAAAAAAAACAAAATGTTAAAATATATAAAATAGACGAAAAAATATTTCAAAAAGTTTGGAATTTTTGTAATTTAATTTAATGTTATTCTTAAATTTAATATTAATTAAATGATTTAAAAAATATTCAAAAAGATTTTTAAAACGTTCAAGCAAAGATTGAAAAAAAGATGGAAAAATGGTGAACGTTAAAAAAAGTGACAAAAGTTGCAAAAATATGAATGAATATGAAAAATTATGCAAAAAGATGAAACAAGATGAAAAATGATAAAAAAAATATGAAAAAAGAGTTCTAAAAGATGAAAAAAGATGAAGAAAGATGAAAAACAAAAAATGATTAAAAAAAAGAAAGTAACCATAAGCACTACAACAGCAGTTAATATCGCCCATACTGCCTCATGGAGCTAAGAGAGAATAGAGATGTTCTAAAGCTGTTTTTAAATAGCATTTTGAGGAATTATTCTGCCGTTCCAAGCAAGATTGTCTTATTTGCAAAAACATGCAGTCGAGAAAAACGCGATGGTAGTTCAGTCAATATTTTCAGTTTTTCATATTGATAAAATTTACAATGCAATCTGTCAAAAAAGCTACATTTCCTACGACAGCCTGAAAGCTGTAGTCAAAATTGCTTCGTGTGACACTAGAAGAGCCAGTTTCTAGCAAAAAAGTTAATATAACCCTAAAGTTACATGGGACACTCTTGCGCAGAACGGCAGTAATTAGTGTTTATGGTTTTTTTTTGGTATAAAAGATAATAAAAGATGAAAAAGTTAAAAAATTATAAAAGATTTGAAAAGATCCAAAATGATTTAAAAGATTTAAACAGATTGAAAATGATTTCAAAAAAATTGAAAAGGTTTGAAAAGATTTAAAAAGATTTAAAAATATTTAAAAACATTTAAAAAGATTTAAAAAGATTTAAAAAGATTTAAAAGATTTGAAAAGATTAAAAAAGGTTTCAAAAGATATAAAAAGATTGAAAAAGATTTGAAAAGATTTAAAAAGAATTATAAAAACTTAAAAAGATTAAAAAGATTTAAGAAGATTTAAAAAGATTTAAAAAGAATTAAAAAGATTTAAAAAGATTTAAAAAGATTTAAAAAGTTTTTTAAAAAAATTAAAAAGATTTAAAAAAAATTAAAAAGATTTAAAAAAAATTTAAAAGATTTAAAAAGGTTTAAAAAGATTTAAAAAGTTTTAAAAAGATTTAAAAAGATTTATATAGATTTAAAAAATTTAAAAAGATTTTAAAAGATTTAAAAATATTTAAAAAGATATGAAAAGATTTAAAAAGATTTAAAGAGATTTCAAAGGATTTAAAAAGATTTAAAAGGTTTAAAAGGATTTGAAAAGATTTAAAACGATTTAAAAAGATTTAAAAAGATTTAAAAAGATTTAAAAAGATTTAAAAAGATTTAAAAAGATTTAAAAAAATTTAAAAAGGTTTAAAAAGATTTATAAAGACTTAAAAAGATTTAAAATGATTTAAAGAGATTTAAAAAGATGTAAAAAGATTTAAAAAGGTTTAAAAAGATTAAAAAAGATTTAAAAGGATTTAAAAAGATTTAAGAAGATTTAAATAGATTCAAAAAGATTTGAAAAGATTTAAAAATATTTAAAAAGATTTAAAAAGATATAAAAAGATTTAAAAAGATTTAAAAAGATTTAAAAAGATTTGAAAAGATATAAAAAGATTTAAAAAGTATTAAAAAGATTTTTTAAGATGGAAAAAGGTTTCAAAAGAATTTAAAATATTTTAAAAGATTTGAAATGCTTTAAAAAGATTTTAAAAGATTTAAAAAGACTTAAAAAGATTTTAAAAGATTTAAAAAGATTTAAAAAGATTTAAAACGATTTAAAAAGATTTAAAAAGATTCAAAAAGATTTGAAAAGATTTAAAAAGATTTAAAAGGATTTAAAAAGATTTAAAAAGATTAAAAAAAATTTAAAAAGATTTAAAAAGATTTAAAAAAATTTAAAAAGATTCAAAAGATTTGAACAGATTTAAAAAGATTTAAAAAGATTCAATAAGCTTTAAAAAGAATGAAAAAGATTTAAAAAGAATTGTAAAGATTTAAAATGATTTAAAAAGATTTAAAAAGATTTAAAATGTTTTTAAGGATTTGAAAAGATTTAAAAGGTTTAGAAAAATTTAAAAATAGTTAAAAAGATTTAAAAAGATTTAAAAAGATATAAGAAGATTTAAAGAGATTTAAAAAGATTTAAAAAGATTTAAAAAGATTTAAAAATATTTAAAAAGATTAAAAAAGATTTAAAAAGATTTAAAAAGATTTAAAAAGATTTAAAAAGATTTAAAAGGATTTAAAAAGATTTAAAAAGATTTAAGAAGATTTAAAAAGATTTAAAAAGATTTAAAAAGATTTAAAAAGATATAAAAAGATTTAAAAAGATTTAAAAAGATTTAAAAAGATTTAAAATGATTTAAAAAGATTTTAAAACATTTTATGAAGAGAATAATAAATTCAAAAATTCCATAATCTTGAGATGTCCATACTAAAATAGACATCACTTTTCACCGATGAGGTCGATAAATTCAAGTAACAGATTTAAAAAGATTTGAAAAGATTTAAAAAGATTTGAAAAGATTTAAAAAGATTTAAAAAATTAAAAACAAAAAACAACGATGCGAAGGATGAAAAAATATGAAAAAAAATTGAAAAAGACCGAAAAGACGAAAAAATAATGAAAAGATAGAAAAAGATAAATAAAAATTATTTTTTTGCATTTATTTTGGATCGTTTTTGGCATTCGGGTCCGTAAATAAAAAGTTGAAAAATCATTGAAAAAGAGAAAGTTTTAAAAATAGGGAAAAAGAAAAATTATGATGATGAAAGATGAAAAAAGCATAACAATGCAAAAAAAAATTGAATCAAAAGATGAAAAGAATGAAACAACAGTGAAAAATTTTTGAAAAAAAGAAGAAAAAAACAGATTAAAAATAATGAAAATCGATGAAAAGCAACAAATGAAAGCGATTAAAATTATGAAATGAGATGATCGTTTAAAAAAAAAAAAGAAAATGGAAAAAATATTATAAAAAATAGAAACCAATGAAAGAAAAATATATAATAAAGATGAATAAGTTGAAAAGATAAAACAACCAAAGTGATGGAAAATTATGTAATATATTTAATAAAGGTATATTTAATAACTAAAGAAAGAAATTAGGTTAAAATGATAGAAAAATTGAAGAAATGGATTCAAAACTGAAAAAAGAGAAGGTGATTAAAATTCAAAATAAAAAAAAACCAAAGAGAAAGTTTTCTGAAAAAAGAAAATAAAATTAAAATGGAAAATTCATACAAAAATTATAAAATAAATATGCAAAAAGCTAAAGAACTAGAAAAGATGAAAAAAGACGTCAATGAATTAGAAAAATAAAAATGACTTAATATGCCAAAAAAGGGTTTGTGTAACCCTCACAGTCAAGGAACAAGGAAGAATGACCTTAATGTAGGGTTGCCATCCGTCCCGCAAAAGCGGGACATGTCCCGCTTTTTTAGAAAATGTCCCGCCGTCCCGCTTTTTTCTCAAAATGTCCCGCTTTTTCTTGAGAAAACTTTCATGGTAGATTCAAACTTCTCCGATTCTATCAATCCAAAATAGTTGGTTCGTGCTTGAAAAAATGATTCTTATAAAATCTCTTCTCGATCATTTTCAACTCCTGTAATTTTTTTCTGATCTTCTTTTTTTCCATTTATGACCTTAAAAACTAGCAATGTTTTTACTTAAAGAAAATGAAGTACCGATAAGGCTGTAGAAAATGAAAAGATAACACTTTTTTGAAGTTTCACTGACTCACATTGGAAAAACCTCAATTTAAGTTCATTGGTTCAACACAGAAATTCATTCAAATATCGTGTTCTTTTTCTCAAAATTAGCAGCATTTTTTTTAAAAGTTTATATAAGACAAGACAACTCGTTTAGTTCTTTGCATTGAAGGTCACCTGAATATTTTCCAGACATACCCAGACCCAGCTATTCTGGGCAATTTTATTTTAAATCCAGCAAAACCGGGCATCTGAGTTCAAAGTTTTCAACCTAAAATCCAGGCAATATAAAATCAAATTTGGTCAAATCCACGGAAGTATTCAATAAAAATCGAAAAGAATACACTTAAAAAAATATTTTTACATAAAAAAACATCAGCAGATTTTTAATCGTATTTTAGGCTTCCGAAAATGTGTTCATGATTATTTAGATTTAACTTGCTAAAAAAAATCGTTTTTAAATGCAAAAGTAAAACAATTATAGTAACACAATTTCAGTTTTTTTTTCTTCAATTTTGGACATACAGTGAATAAATCTGTGCAAAATCCTGGCCCTTATTCTGCGCCGCGCATGACGTGACGATAGTCGAGTCACCCAAGTCACTCTATTCCAGTAGTCGGTTTAGGTGAGGAACGTCACTTCGGATGAACTTTGTGAGTTCTTACCCTATCCTCGTAGTCACCGTGGGTGAGAATCGTCGCATTCGGGTGACGATTTTAGGTGACAATTGTCGGTACCGATTCAGGTACCGACTCGGCAATAATTTAACCAAAAATTTGCATCCAGTGGGACAAGTCAGAACAATTGCATAAAATTGAAACGATTTTAAAATTTTTGTCGTTTTTTTTTAGCTATAAAAATGATTTTAGGGAAAATATGAAATTTGAAATCTGATTCTGAGTATTTCGGAATAATTCATAAAAGAGCCAGTACTGCGAGTTGAACGGTCAAATATATAAATTTATTTGTAGATTTTACATCACCCTATTCGGTGCATAATATGACTATAAGGTAGCCGACAAAAATTATTAAACATTGCTTCCCGGATTGCCTGTTGCAAATTTCAGACAGCTGCCACATTTCAGACAGCTGCGTTGAATCATCCAGCATCATGGGCAGTTACTTCGAAAGGCGGCATATTTGAAACCATCTATCATGTTCCGCTTGTGGCAGATTTCCGCAGCTGCTCGGTGCAGTTTCCAGCTGGAAATTCGAACACTTTTAGAATTTTTGTTTATGTTGCTCTGAAGTTCCTTCACTGTACTTACGGTTTTCCGTGGCGATTGGACATTTCCGGATGTTGGTGCGAAATTGTCTCTACGATTACATTTTCCGACAACACGTAGCCTCAGAAATGGGCACCTCCTCACTGCAAAATGGAAAGCAAGCACAAAAAGTTGAAAACTTTCCTTCCTCGGTTGCTTACTACTGCTTTTCCACAGCGGCCTTGTGGTGGCTACGGTGTAGGGAAATAACTTGCGGTTAGTTTTTTTACTCCAATCAGTCAGCTTACCGGCTCATCCGCTGCAAATTTCGGCTCCAAATCCGGCCTGGACGACTTGCTTACACCTTAAAATTGGATTGTGGTATTTTCCGAAACTAAATTCGCAGTTGTTCATTAAAAAACTAATTTTAAAATTCGGAAACGCGAGCAAAACAAAACAAACCGAGCTAGTTGACACATGAGCTCACTCAGTCACTCACCTACGAATGAACCTCTGTCACTTTACCCACATCGACTACGGGAATAAGGTGACAAATCTCACGGTGACTCCGAGGTGAGGTGACAATCATCACGTCACGCGCGGCGCAGAATAAGGGCCCCTGGTTTTTTTTTTACGAAATCCGGTATATCAGGCCGGATCGAACTTTTCTTACATTTTGTGTCAAATATCCGGGCAATTCCGGGTAAGACCGGGTAATCTGGCAAGCTTATCTTAGTATCACCTTAACAATTGGGTTCAGTTAAGCGTTTTTTGAGTAAATTCTAGCGATGTTAATATTTCCCTATTGAAGAAAATATTCTTTAAGTAGCTTAAAAATGATAACTGCTCAAGATTGCAGAAACCCTTAATTGTAAAGCTTAAGGAAAAAGTAAAATACCGGGTAAAATATACCTGGACTATCGAGCGAAATAAGGAACTATTTTCAATCAAACAATCGGCCTTATTCTGCGCCTCGAGTGACGTGACGATTGGCGAGTCACCCCACCGTCACTCGAATCTTGTCACCTTATTCTGACAGTCGGTTAAAGTGAGGTGACAGCACGGTGAGAGCAAGTGACAGATGTTCATTTCCGCTGAGTGACTGGATGAACCCCATACTGTCAAAGTTATGTTATTGTTTTTTTTTTCTTCGGAAAAATTAAAAGTTTTCGCGACTTGTTTCGGCCAAATTAGGGCGTAAATTAGAAATTAGAAGTGCTGGTGGATGATGAGCAGATGCAAAAGTTGTACCGTCTGCTGCAGGACGTTCTCAAGGATAAAAAGAGTGAGCTGGCTTCGAAGGTTGTGATCGCGCTGCTGGAAACGTACACGGACGGAAATACCAGCTGCGCCCGGGAGGATGCCATGAATTGTATCATGATGGCCCTCGCCGATCCGAACACATTCCTGCTGGATCCGTTGCTGTCGCTGAAGCCGGTCCGGTTCCTCGAGGGAGAACTGATTCTAGTGAGCTTATTAACGATTTGGTGTGCCCGAGAAGCTGCGGCTGCTCTCGTTCATGCAGCTGGCCGAAAGCAACCCGGGCAGGAGAAGGTCTAAATCGGCGAAAACGATGTGGAACCGTTCACTATCGAGGTGCTGAAGACACAGGAAGTGCCTCACGACGGGCCTATATGCGATCTGCTATGAAGTGGTCCCGAGGATACACACGGTTGGAGAGTTTCGGGATACACACGGCTGGGAAGTTTTGAATCGAGTCGTTGGCTCGGATGAGGTTTCATAGGCCAATGCGCCTTGCGTGATGAATAATAAATTTTTAAATTAAAGTAGAACAATGTATCAGAAACTAAATGTATTTTTTTTTATTAATATGATTGAAGTTCAACAATCGCTTAACTGTACGTTAGATGGTGACCTGATGCTTTTTTGCTCATATTTATTTCCAAACGCCTTATGACCCACAGACCAAACTGTCAAATTTTCAATTTGTTTATGTTTTTCTTGCTCGAGATTTGATTTTTTTTTCAATCAATTAAATTCGGTGCCAAATTTCAATATTTTAACAAGTCAGTAAAGTTATTTTCGTCTTGTGCTGCAAGTTGCTGGAAATTCTGTTTGCGCGAAAATCGATGGATGGCCTTAATTTTATTCCAAATAAAAGTTTTTCTAATCCCAGAAAAACTGCATGAGCAATCTGATTGTGTTCAAAATTAACAAACTTCATTGTAAATAAATACATAGAACCAAAATATTCCATTTTGTATCAATTTTCCGTTCAATTTCTCTCTCGTCGCAACCTGAAAAGGTATTGACAATTGTCACCTAAAATCGTCACCCGAATGCGACGATTCTCACCCACGGTGACTACCAGAATAGGGTAAGAACTCACAAAGTTCATCCAAAGTGACGTTCCTCACCTAAACCGACTACTGGAATAGAGTGACTTGGGTGAGTCGACTATCGTCACGTCACTCGCGGCGCAGAATAAGGGCCAATGAATGAATTAAAAAAGACTTGGAAGATGATCAAAAACGGCTGTTTTAAAATACAAAACTTTTTTAAAAGAGATTTTTAAATTTTTCTGAACTATAACATTTTCGACTGAAGTGTTCGCAATCTACAAAGATGAAAATTTTCTTAGGAATTTAATTTTTTAAACAATTTTCATTTATCCATATATTGACCCTTATTCTGCGCCGCGCGTGACGTGACGATTGTCACCTCACCTCGGAGTCACCGTGAGTTTTGTCACCTTATTCCCGGAGTCGATGTGGGTAAAGTGACAGGAGCTCATTCCCAGGTGAGTGGCTGAATGAACACAATGGGTGAAATTTACAGTTTATTTTTGTTTTGTTCGCGCATCGGATTTTCGGATTCAATTTTTGCGGTAACGCGTGAAAATTTAAGTTCGAAAAAGGTCAACATCGGATTGTAGGATGTTAGTAAGGCGGCCAGGAAGAAAAAACAAACTGTTAGTGCAACGTAGCCACCAGTAGACCGAGGTTAAAAAACACCAAAATCGGGGTAAGTAAAGAATTTTTTGTGATGTAAGCTGCTCGATCGGAACAGCCTAAATAAATTTGCAAAGTTAAAAGTTTATCAAAGGTCTTTTTTGTTTGTCGTTTGTTTTCAGAAAGTTCGAAGACAACTAAGTGCAGCTCTAGAGCCTTCCCCCGACGGTGAGCAGTAGTCTTCGAGATTAGCTTTATCGGTACAGGAAGTTGGAAGCAACTTGTAGGATCCATCGTTCGACCAGATCTTTTTTCTTTCAACGATTCACGGATTGTGTGCTGATACCGGAGTTGATAATGAATAAATATGTGAAATTTTGAAACAACAAGTTGATGTTTTGCTATTTCTAAAAGTGATTGGAGTCCCCTGCAGTCCTTCTGATTAAACATTAAGATTTCTTTATACCTAACTACCGATAAAAAAAATGCATAATTCGTCTTTACAATCCAACACTTGAAATTCGATATTTCAAATAAAAAAATAATTCAAAATCGTTTAAGTTTAAGTTTAGGAAACAATCAAGTTTGAAATCCAAACATAGAATTCAATTTTCAGTGACCTTTTCAATTTGTTGTAAGTTTTTGTCAATAAAATTTGTATAATTAAAAAAAAATTTATGCACATAACAGATTTAAATTTTGTAATTTAGATTAAAATTAAAGATTTTCGATGAGGTATGTGATTTTTTTCTGATTTTAAGTAGAAGAAAAAGTGGCTTCAAATGGAGGAAAAACAATTTTAACAGACTATTTCTGTTTATTTATACCTATTGTGTTACAATTTATTGTTAAAATGCCGCTTTGTTCACGATTTTGCTTGGATTTGTTCTTCGTCGTCACCTGAAAAGGTACCGACAATTGTCACCTAAAATCGTCACCCGAATGCGACGATTCTCACGTACGGTGACTACGAGAATAGGGTGAGAACTCACAAAGTTCATCCGAAGTGACGTTCCTCACCTAAACCGACTACTGGAATAGAGTGACTTGGGTGACACGACTATCTTCACGTCACGCGCGGCGCAGAATAAGGGCCATTAAAACTTTCTTTGAACTATTGCTGATCCACTCTTTTTTTCTATTTCTGCGATAGCTATTTGGGCTCCCGTAGGGGTACCACTGTAAAAAAAATTACAGTATTCAAAAAAATGAGCATTGTTCTACATAAGCGATTATTTATAGACTGAAATTAAATCGGATGAACAAGCGGAAAACATTGAAAGATGATTTAATAAAAAGTTGTCAAACAAACATGTATACCAAATATTAATATCGGTTTAACTATTGTTTATAATACAAAAAATTGTGTTTGCCTTGTGCTTGGTCAATCAGCGGTCAAAATCACGGAAAAATGAATAATAAAAAAAACCTGTTTGCGATGGGGTCAATCAGCGGACAAATTCACGAAAAAAAAATGAAAACCTGTAGTTGTTTAAATAAGTTTAGAGTTCGACGACACGGTAGCGATCATTCATTGAATGTTGGATTTCGTGCTATGTTTTGCAGTCGGAGTTATTCTTATAAAGTTTAACTGAAAAGCGGTTAGAGCACCTGTATCCGTGGTCCAAACAGCCGGTTTAGACCCCAATTTCGATCCGAGCAACCGCACTGGTAATCCATTATACCAGTTTCAACTCAACTTTTTTAGAGCTGGTATAAGCATTGATCCAAAACTGATGAGATTTGGATCCAATTTGACGCAGTTCTAAGCCGTTTGACAGTTAATGGAACACGAGTGCAGTTGCCAGTTTTTTCATTGGATCGGATCTAATTTTTTTGATTCAATTCTTGTATAAATTAGACCCAAGAATAGACCACGAATACAGATGCCCTTAGCGTGTAGAAAACCGTCAGATTTTATACTGATTTGACAGATCGCACAAATTTCGCAGTTATGAGTGCACAGTCCAATTTTTTGCGATGCGAATGGTATTATTTCCTATAATAGTTTATTCACCGTACACAACTCCTTTTTTAACTTCTCATATACGATTTGTTACATTTTAACGACATAAGGGGCCATTCACATATCACGTGGACAACCTAGGGGGGGAGGGGGGTATGGAAATGTCCACGTTTGTCCACGGAGAGGGGGGTAGTTCTCCAGTTTAAGTTTAAACAATCACTTGAACGCAAGTGATAAATATGATAATTCAGAAATTTAAAATTGTTAAAATTATTTTATATCATGAAAATAATTATTCGTTTTTTTTTAATCAGCCATTTCAATAACAAAAAGGCTTAAAGTGGTGTTTTCTAACTGTCAAAACATAAGTATTTAAAAAAAGCTATTTGAAATCTGTCCACGTGGACATCCGAGGAGGGGGGTAGGGGATTGCCAAATGTCCACGCTTGTCCACGAAAGGAGGGGAGGGGGTCAAAAATCTCATTTTTCTGTCCACGTGGTATCTGAACGACCCCTAATTGAATTCGACCAGCATATAAAGTATCAAAGACGCATTTATCGCTTCAGAAATCTTCGTCATGCCAAATTCGTTAATTCTTGTTAAATGTGTTTTCAATAATGTAGATTGTTTTTTGTTTTGTCTGGGATTTTAACGCTCGTAATAAATTCAATCTCAATGAATACTAAGAATAATAATATTTTATTCCGATGACTTCATGTTTTGTCCTCTCTTGAAGATTGATCCAAGAATTTACTTTTCAATGAAATTAGTGAGTAAGAGTGATTTTTTAACTGTGTTTACTGCTCCGGCTAGCCTACCGCACGGAAGGCTACCGTCGCGCGATTAGAAATTTTCCCAGTAACCGCAATATTTTAGCTGAAGGGACATATACATACATACATATGTATGGGAATGGTCATAAGAATTTAGTTTTTAGTAGTTTCTAAAATGTCCCGCTTTTTTCGGCGATGTCCCGCTTTTTTTCATGAAATGTCCCGCTTTTTTCTAAAAGTATCTGGTAAGCCTACCTTAATGGGTTAAATTCCTATAAAAATAGAAAAAAAGGAAGAGAGATGAAGAAATTCGCAAAAAAATGTGTTTTCGATGTGACGACTGTCATAGATCACAGATTTTCGAAAATTTTCACAGAATTCACAGTTTTTTTTTTCAATAATAAATTTTGGTGTCACAAATGACCTGGAATTTATTATTTCTTGTTAAAATCATGACATTAGAGATGATAAATGATTTTTTCATGGCAAATTACAAAGATGGACTAATTTGTTAGTGATTTGCATGACTTTTACATGAAGAGGGAAAAAAAGGCATCACAGAAAACCGCCACAAAATATTGAGACAAAACTGCAGAATTAGAGAAAAATTATAATAAAAAAAACTGAATACTGATCCTTACTTGAATATCGTTTTTAAAATCAAAATTTAGGCTTTTTTTACATTTGCTAAAAAAATCGTACAAAGTAATTTTTAGGAATTTTAAATAAGAAATTTGAATTTACCAGTAGTATTCTCACTTCATGGATGTCATCTTTGGAATAAGATTTACTTATGTATTTAGCAGATCCCATTGGACATTGGTTCAAATTTCATCGTAACACACCGTCACGTTGTTTAGTTATTGATGGAATGATAAATTCATTTTCACTCGAAGTTGTTGTCATGGCTTCTTGAAAAATCGTTGACATTTCCAAAGTTTTGTAATTCGAAGAATTTTTGATATTTCAATTGCTCTACGAATTTTGAAAAGCAGCATTTACAAGTGACACGGAATCTGTGTTCATAATTGAGAGTTGCTTCTACTATCCACAAGATGTCACTGCTAATTCAATCTCAAACTCTGCCGAGTAGTAGTGACACCTGGTGAACTCTACACTCAGAGGAAATCTTATTATAAATTTCATAAGATTCATCTTATGAACCACTTTTTTGCGTCCAAACTAATTTTTCATAAGAGTCTTATGAAATTCTTTCAATTTTCATACGATGTTCTTATGAAAAATAGAAGAAACCCCGCATAATTGAGGATGGTAACGAAACGATTTTTGAAACAGTCAAACGACGATTTGACAAATAGTAAAAAAACGTTTAGCAAACGCTTATTTAAATTGTAAAATACATTGCAGGAATCGTGAATTTCAAATTGATGGTATTTTAAATATGTCGTTAGGTTATGTAACTGTTAAAAACTGTTAAAACACTTATATGGAGGAACTCTTCTACAAATAGTTTGTTTACAGTTGATGAAACACAATCAGATAAAGTTATCAGCTTATCGAACTATTGTGACTGCTGTTAAAATAGAAAATGGCTAAAACGATTTCATATAACGTTCTTCCAACGCTTCGCCTACACCAACTAGAATAATGAAAAACATAATACAAATCGTTTGCTTTTTATAAACTGTTTATCAAAACGTTTGAAAGAAAATCTTAACCGTTTAAAACTGTAACAAAACTGCTGGAGAAATGATTTTGAATACGGTACCACAGACAGTCATCAAAGAACCCAAGTACGTTTCTAGTAAAGGTAATATGACATTTTGTTTTTTTTTATTTAATAATCGAAAAATAATTTTTAATGCATAATTTCGTTATTTTCACTTGATGAATTTTAATATTCTTCTCGGCAACAGACGTTTTTTTCTCGTCCTGCAGGTTTCTCTCGGTGGCTGACTTAAAACCGGCTCCATAACTGAACTATTTACACCTTCCGTAGTAGACTGCTCTGCTGCAGGTAGCTCAATACAGCCGATTAGAATCTGTACTTGGGACCGGGACTATCACTGTAATGCAAGAAAGAACAATTAATAACCACTTCAGCTTCACGCAGTCTGCAAAACTAAACCGAAACACAACTTCATCCACCTGAAAAACAACCGCAACTTCTGCAACTTCAGATTCCTGACGTAGATTTCCCACCTCCCAGTATGCTGGAAAGATGAAGCAGCGACGCCGTCCGGAAAGCCAAAAGACCGAATTGGCTGTTGAATCCAAAATCGGGAAACAAAATCCGATAAAGTTGGCCGCGGACCACGATCGCGAACAAATTTACTACGTACTTCCGAGCGATTCAAACACGCAACTTCTTCTTGGGCATGTTTGTTTTTATCGTCCTGCTTGCGGCTTTTGGAAGTGGTGCCGATTTTCCATGTTTTTTTTTTATTTTCCCAAATGTGCTGAGTCGAGAAAATCCATTATTTTTTTTTACAATTTATTCTATTCAAAACGGTTCATACATTAAATTTTTTTCATGATCATGTTATTTTTTTCAAAATCAAATGATTCTTAAATTAAAACACTCGTACAAACCAAAATTGAAAATTCATTCAAGTTTAAAACTCCAATTGTGTTTGTGAAATAAATCATGAGAATATTTCGTTTTCTTCCCGAGCTAAACTACCGTATTTGTTAGGATTAACAAAAACCTCACAAAAAAAGAAAAAGTGATATTCCCTTCATTTAACAGACTTTGCAATGTATTTTAAGATTTTTTTTTCTTTGGGTTTGTCCAATGTGTTTTAAGATTACAGGAAGGTCATACGAAAATGATTTGTTTTGTTCAGTTCGGTTACACTATTTTTAATTCAATTCAATTTTCATAAATTCATTAATGTGTTTTTTTATTTGCAAAACTATCTGGCATCTTTGTCTCTCGCTTCGGTCACTTTTTTACATGAGTGTGACATTAGCCATGGACGCTACGGTTAACGGTTTGAGATCATTTTAACGATTAGAAAAATATTGAAGTAAATCGTTCAAACCGTTCATTCGCCGTTCCAGATACCATCACTTTTTCACATGAACGTTCATGTTTCGTTCTTATTGTAGTCGAAGTAAAGTCAAACATAATAACTACGTTTGCAGGGACATTCACTATTTCTGGAGGAGTAGATGAATCGTATGGACTGTTTGAGATATGGTTTTTTCGTATGCGGGACGGCATTGTGAAAAAATGATGAACACATTCATTGATAGCATCAGTTTTTTTTCATCATCTAACAGTACGAAGCAATCGCCAGTTCATAGTTTTTATAGTTTTCCTTCAATGTTAAATGTTATTGTTATCTCCGGAATGAATGGTAAGTTCGATTTGATGTTTTTGGTGTGAACGTTGAATATATTAGTAAACCAAAATACATTATTTGTTTACTTTTCAGCAAGCTGATCGGCAAAAAACGAAAGGTCGAAGATTAAGATGAGGCAAAAAAATACTTTGATGGAGCCGTCTGTTGATGCGCTGCTGATGGTGACCATGAAGGATTTAATTTTAAACAAATTTGGCAATCAATAAAGTGAATGTTTTCAGCATGAAATATCGAGAATTTTTCTTATTAGAAAGTGATTTACTGTTTCCATAAGAATCTCTTATGAAAAGCAACAACCTCTCATTGAAGTAGGCGTTCATCTTCAGAATTCATTCGCGTCATAAGACAATCTTATGAATTTCATTAATTTTTCTTATGGCGCCACTTCATAAGAGAATCTTATGGCATACATAATAGTATTTTTCTGAGTGTACCTGACGATAGGAAAATTTTAATATGTTTAATGAAAATTTCAGAAAAGTATCGTTTCATTACAACCAACAAATCGCTGTTTTTGATTTTTTTCAAATTTTCATTTCATTTCATTTAAGAGCATGGGTGGCCAACATTTTCAACCGTCGTACAGTGGGGAGAAAAGTGCAAGAAGGAACACACTATTCAAAAATTTTGAATTTGAAAAAATGGCTTCATCAGAATTTTTGTACCTACAATTTTTTATTCTAATGGGTATTAGATTCGAATACAGGTCGGACTCGATTATCCGGAGTATCGATTTTATTTTCACTCCGGATAATCGAATCTTCCGGATAATCGAATCTTCCGGATAATCGAATCATAAAAAAATGTTTTTTTTCCAGTCTGAGGACGTTAAATTGTAATTTTTTTTGTGCATTATTTTTGTAAAATGCAGTGGCGTATAGCCAAAAATCATTTTTATGGGAAAATGGGGTAAAGTCGTGATAAGAAAAAAAAAACAAATATGTAATATTAAACCATTAGTGGTTTCACTTTACTTTGACCTGACACATCTCGGAAGTGATTTTTGTTCTCATGCTTCGTTATTCAATGAATGAATTTGTTTCTAAGCTTAAATAAACGAGAAGTTTCCTGGCGAGAAATATGAACTTTATTTAACCAAAATGAGAATGAAACAAAAAAGAATATAAAAAGGGGAACATACTGAAATGACACCCTAGCTTAAGTCCCTCTTTTTCTTACTACTTTCATGTTTGTACATTTGATCATACACAGCAAATTTTTTTTTGCTGGAAACCAGCAAAATTTTGCTGGTTTTTGTCCCGCTGACTTTCCAGCAAAATTTCCAGCAATTTAAATTGCTGGAAAAAACAGCTAACGTTAATGCTGGTTTCCAGCAATTCAAATTGCTGGAAAATCAGTAATCCAGATTGCTGGAAACCAGCTATTTCTTTCAACACAACCGGCAGTATTTAGTATGAAATTTATATTCAATTCAAAATTAAAGTTTAATATTGGCTGTGCATATAATAAGCAATAAATACAATTATTTTCTCCCATTTTCAATAAGGGATTAATTTATTTTCCAAAAAAAAACTTTTTTTTCACAACTTTCACACCGGCTCTGGGGTGGCCGCTTTGTGCCAAAATGTTGATCATCCGCCACCTGTAAAAATAGTTTTGATGAGTATCTTCTATGGAATATCTACCTGTACAATAAAAACTTACCCTTGGTAAGTTTGCTGGTTGCTAGAATATAGAGGAAAATAAAATAATTATATTAATTTAACCTTAATTCGTAAAATAGAATCTCACCTTACTTCAGCGTACGAAACAAAAACAAACTCCAAATTGACAACTCGATTGCTGATTTTCCAGCAAACTAGGTCAATTGCTGGAAAGTCCAGCAATTTGAAAACCGATTGCTGATTTTTCAGCAAAAATGACAAGCACATAACCGAATGCTGAAAAATCCAGCAATTCGAAAACCGATTGCTGGTTTCCAGCAAAAATTTGGATTGCTGAACGTTTCCAGCAATTTTTTTTGCTGGAAATCGAGGCAAAAATTTACAGTGTACTTTGTAAATAAACTAAAATACATTTCGAAATCCACTCATTTTCAACCCAAGACAATCGATAATTAATTAAACTAGATAATAAATAATTAACCCGTTACTACCCACGATTTTTTTTTAAATATTTGAACAACAAAAAAGTTTTTGTAAGGAAAGATCTTGAACAAAAGTTGTTCCCCATGGTCTCAAAAGTTGTAATTCGTTGAAAAAAGTTTTGATTGTTTCAATAGTTGCTAGATTGTTTTCCAATAGTTACTATATCTAAATTTCAAGAAGGCTTATAGACAAGCACAATGAGTACACAAGGAAGTTTATACAATTATTGACCGCATCATAGTAGATTTACAAACTTGATAAAGACGCTAATGTTGTGGATATCTTGAGCTACCATGGGATGTAGAGGGTTAAACACATTGACAACTCTTATTCTTACCCCTACTGTTTGATCTTGAACCCTGAGTTTGATCTTGAACAATACACTGTGGATAACCGAGTTTTAATATACAGTACAACTACTATACTAGCCCCTGACCCCCCTAACTCCATCCAAAGCTGATAAAAATATTATTTTGTGAATTATAGTGCTAAAATATTTAAAAAATCAAAATAAAAAATAAGAATTTTTTTTTTAAACTCCGGATAATCGAGTCTAAAATTCCGGATAATCGAATCCCGGATAATCGAGTCTCCGGATAAACGAGTCTCCGGATAATCGAGTCCGACCTGTATCATCAATTCATTAATTTTTCATTCATCTACATTTTTCTTCAACAGATGCAGGACGGGAAATGATCGTCATCGAATACACCCGGCAGCAATCCGTTCCAAATGACTGTAAGCTGCAACCGACAACGGTGAACATGAGGCTAGCTGATCAGGGTGCGGCCACCAGCATCCTGGCGAGTCCGATGGTTTTCCTCGCTCTCCTGCCAGCTGCCCTTTTTAGCAGGTTGTTTTAGGGCGCCTTATGTTCATCATAATATTCTATTTTTAGAAAAAAAAGGTGGTATGTCCCAATGTTACTTGTTAATAAATTTTCAAAAGCAACCAATGCTCACTGTAGTTTTATATTTTTCGGTAATGCTATTGGTCTTAAAATAAATACACATATATGACGATAAAAATAAGTGAAAAGACATCGGTCGGAATTGTGCCTGCCTAGCTTTGAACGAGCTTATCCCAACGCCAAACGGTTCCATCGTCGCAGACGCAAATCAGAATGTCACCGTTCCTCGAAAAGGACGTCTGCCGGATTGCCGTCACGCACTTCGGGTGGTACAGCTGGGTGCACCGAGGATGGGCCGGGTCGTCCGTGTCCAGCTCCCAGATGTAGGTTTTCCCGTTTTGGTTTCCGAGCGCCAAATACTTTTGCCAATAGTCGAGCGAGAATCTGATGAACCAGATGTCACATTCTTTGTACTCCAAGGTGGTTAGAACCGTGGTCGTGGTTTCGTTGTTCCTCACCTCGTTGCTATCCACCTTTCCCGGTTTCCAGCAGACGATTGAGTTTTCGCACGATTTCGACAGGACAAAGTCTCCCATCCAGCGGACACAATCAACGTAATTCCGATGGATGTCCCGAGTGGAAAAGACCGGAAAGTGTTCGTCCGCCGTCGGGAAGCGGTGGACCAATTTGGAAGTGTGGAACGAATAGCTACTCCGGATAGCATCCTTCATCGTGTCCGAATCTAGGCGCCACATTTTGAGCGAATGATCCATCCCACAGGACATTATGCGACTGCCCAGGATGTCAAAGTCTGCACTAAGCACCTCATCTCGATGTCCTTCGACTCCGCCAAAGATCGCTATACAGACGTCGCTTTTTGTGTTCCAAAGTCTGAGGGAGTGATCTTTGCTGGCCGACAGAAGCAAATAATGTTCTTTTGGGTGAAACTTCACCTCATTGATGGCGTGCCCATGGCCAACGTAATGTTTGTAGGCGTTAAGCGTTGCCGGTGAGAAAACCCGCACAACTCCACGCAATCCAGCTGCGGCCAAAATTGGCCGACCCGTTTCAGGTTCATGGGACCACGCGCAAGTGTAGTATATTTCATCCACCTGGAAAAATTTATATTTTTAAAAATGCTACTTTTTCTAAATATCCAATAATAACGTACATCTGGATCCGAATAACATTGGAGTAGTTTTATATCCCCATTTTCCTGACATTGGTAAATGGTCACCCGATTACTTCCGACCGCTGCAAAGACCGGCAGTTCACCCTTCTTCAAATCGTGATTAAATTGACACCCGAACAGTGGTTGCCCGTGGTCCTCCTTGACGTAACACCTTAACAAAAAAAAAAGTTCAGTATTTAAAAAATCATAATTTCATGTTTCAGCTTACGCAAACTTGTACAGCGGCTTGGGACTTTTGGAAACCTTTTTGCGCTGCCGACGTCGTTTCCGCCGATTGGGATGGGACTCGCTTCCATTGGAGGTATTATCGGTGCAGGTACTACCGACGCTGGAAGTCTCATGCTAGAAAAAAGATCGTTTTACTTTTCCAAAAAAAAAACACACAAAAATTCAACGAAAATCCTACATTATCCTCCTCCTCTTCTTCATCGGAAGCCTCGTGATGGTTGGTCTCATCTTTGGCTGCCAGTTTCATCGCTAGAGGGACGGAAATTGTTCCGGGAATCGGCCTGATGCTGAAGAAATTAACCGGCGGGGAAAAACGGCGGCTGTTGTTCCGTTCGAGAAAAACCAAAACAAAGCCACAGAGCGGCAAAATTGACAGCCTTGCGGAGCTTTGTATAACAGATTAGATATGGGCGAATAGGAAACCTAAATCGGGCCATAGACTACACAACATTTGCACAAATGCGGTGAAATTCGATGACATTCTGTCGCAGTGAATACGATTCGCATCGTGTATGGCACTGTTTGAATGAGCGCGCAAACATCAGTCCGAATCGAAATAATTTGTACAAACAACCCTCTGTGGCATGGTGTATGAGTGCGGTTTGTACAAAATTCAGACTATTTACTCATCCCCAGCCGGGGTGGAGATGGTTTTGTTGTTGCTGTTGCTGTTTTCGCCAGCAATCGTTTGTGTTCGGACGAAATATGTTCGTATCGTGTGTGTGCAACCATATAATTACACAATTGTCGTAGAATCATCGCATTTTGTGCAAATGTGGCGTAGTCTATGGTCCGCTGAAACTGATCGCTTACATGCTCACGATATTAAAACAGGCCATAGACTACACCACATTTGCACAAATGCGATAAAATTCTGTCACTGTGAATACAATTTGCATCATATATGGCACTGCTAAAATGAACGCGGAAACGGTTTGAGTGAAATCGGTCGAGATAGAAATATTTTGTACAAACGACATAGTGTATGGTGTTGTTTGGACAAACTTCAAGCCATTTACTGTTGCTGTTTTCGCCAGCAATCGTTTGTGTTCGCGCGAAATAAGTTTGTATCGTGTGTGGGCTCGCATAGAATTAACAAATCGTTATGGAATCATCGCATGTTGTACAAATCTGATGAGGCCCGTTTAATGGCGTGTTCATAAATTGATTTTTTCTATAGAAGTGACTTTTTTTATCGATTACAAAATTTCAAAAAATGCAAAAATTACAAAAATTACAAAAATAGCAAAAATTACAAAAATTACAAAAATTACAAAAATTACAAAAATTACAAAAATTGCAAAAATTACAAAAATTATAAAAACTACATAAATAACAAAAATTACGGCAATTACAAAAATTACAAAAATGACAAAAATTGAAAAAATATAAAAATTACAAAAGTTACATAAATTACAAAAATTACAAAAATTGCAAAAATTGCAAAAATTACACAAAAAATATTTCTGTTATTTTTGTCAGTTTGGTGTAATCTTTACGTTATCTATACGTATCAAATTGGTGTAATCTTAAAGTGATTGTTGAAAAGAAAAGATCGAAGTTTTGAGCGCATTGCGGCACCTTTCATTCAAGTCCGTTTGAACTCAAAAATTCGAAGACAAATCATACATCAAGTCCCACGTTATAGAACACAAGTTTGCGTGAGATTTGACAGAAATATGTCATTCAATTAAGAATTCATTTAATACCCAGTAAAACTTAAAGTTGAGGACCACTGAACTATCGTTTCGAGACCTTTTATTTTGTAAATTCTTTATTTGAAACGGCTCATACCTTTAGGCTTTAAGGAGCCAAACTCATTTTGTTTGATAACAATTGTGTGCTTATATCTAGTTCACTTTTTCAAGAAAAGATAGAAGATAGATAGGGAAATGTGAAAATAAAAAGAATTATAGACGAAGATCAATAGCTTTTAGGAAAAGATATATTTCGAACATGTAGTCCAAATCTATCACAGCCAGCACATCTCTCACTGGAACATAGGGTGGTTTTCCTCGGGCCCTTAGGGAGTCTATTAAATTCGTTCTAGCGACAAGATGGACCTCGCACGACCAAACAATATGCTCGATGTCATGGTAACCTTGGCCGCAACCACATAGATTGCTGCCAGCAATATCAAAACGATAGAGTACCGCGTCTAAGGAACAATGATTTGACATGAGACGGGAAAATATACGAATAAAATCCCGACTCAAGTTCAATCTATTGAACCATGGTTTAAGGCTTACCTTTGGGATAATCGAGTGGAACCACCGACCCTTCTCATCCTCGTCCCATTTGCGCTGCCAGTTGACAAGAGAGTTTCTTCGCACCAAATAGTAAAATTCGCTGAAGACGATTTCACGTTGATACGTGTCGCCTTCCATCGCTCCCACCTTTGCCAGAGAGTCTGCCTTCTCATTGCCCACTATCGAGCAATGAGAGGGAACCCAAACAAAGGTGATGGTAAAGCGACGTTTTGATAAAGCACTCAAATTATTTCGTATCTTCTCGAGGAAGTACGGCGAGTGCTTTCCCGGTTTTATAGAATTTATTGCTTCAACAGAGCTCAGACTATCCGTTACAATATAGAAGTGTCCATCTGGCCGTGATGCGATACTGTCCAAAGCCCAGTGAATAGCTGCTAACTCCGCTACATATACAGAGCATGGTGACTGAAGACTGTGAGAGGCGCTATATATTTCGTTGAACACTCCAAATCCTGTTGATTCCTCTATAAGTGATCCATCGGTAAAGTACATTTTATCAGCATCGACGTGTCTATATTTAGCTTCGAAAATTCTTGGAATCAGAAGAGGGCGATGCGAGACCGGGATTCCACGAATTTCCTGCTGCATAGACAAATCAAACTGGACAGAAGAATTGTCGTAGTCTGGGCTACAAACACGAGTTGGAGAATACGAAGAAGGGTTTACCTGCATTGACATGAGGACATAGTATATAGACATAAATCTAGTTCGAAGATTTTGCTCAAGTAACCTTTCAAAATTCACAATCACCAATGGGTTCATGACCTCACACCTGATGAGGAACCGAAGTGATAGTAGATTGTATCGATCTTTCAAAGGAAGTATTCCTGCCAAAACTTCAAGACTCATGTTGTGCGTTGTGGACATACAGCCCAAAGCGATGCGAAGACAACGGTATTGGATACGCTCGAGTTTGATGAGGTGAGTTTTGGCAGCCGACTGGAAACAAAAGCTACCATATTCCATCACTGAAAGAATAGTTGTTCGATACAATTTTAAAAGATCTTCTGGATGGGCTCCCCACCAGGTGCCAGTGATTGATCGGAGAAAATTGATTCTTTGTTGGCATTTTCCTTTCAGATACTCAATATGGGCTCTCCAGGTACATTTGGAATCAAACCAAACCCCAAGATACTTAAAACACCTCGATTGAGTGATAGTTCTACCTAGGAGTTGAAGCTTAGGTTGAGCAGGTCTATGTTTCTTAGAGAAAACAACCATCTCCGTTTTCTGAGGGGAAAACTCAATCCCAAGCCCCAAAGCCCAGGAAGACAATCTGTCTAAAGTGTCTTGTAAAGGTCTGTGCAGATGAGACTCGGAAGATCCTGTGACAGACACCACGCCGTCATCTGCAAGTTGTCTTAGAGTGCAGCCTTCAGAGAGACAACTGTCGATGTCACTTACATAAAAGTTGTACAAAAGTGGACTCAAACATGAACCCTGTTTAAGGCCCATGTAGGAGATTCTTCTAACTGCAATATCTCCGTGAGCAAAGTTCAGATGTTTCTCACAAAGCAAGCTGTATAAGATGTTGTTCAATAGAGGAGGCAGACCCCGGGAGTGCAACTTGTCTGACAAAACCTCTATTGAGACTGCATCAAAAGCTCCCTTTATGTCTAGAAACACTGAAGCCATTTGCTCACGTTTTGCGTACGCCATTTGTATCTCTGAAGACAGCAAAGCAAGACAATCGTTTGTTCCTTTGCCCCTTCGAAACCCAAATTGAGTATCTGAAAGGAGACCATTTGTTTCCATCCATTTATCCAATCGGAACAAAATCATTTTCTCCATCAATTTCCGAATACAAGACAACATCGCTATTGGACGGTACGAGTTGGGGTCAGACGCTGGTTTTCCGGGCTTTTGGATAGCAATGACTCTCACTTGTCTCCACTCTTGGGGGACAATGGTGTGCTCCAAAAATTGATTAAATAAATTTAACAAGCGAAATTTTGCGGCATCCGGAAGGTTTTTCAACAAGTTAAACTTGATTTTATCAATTCCCGGAGCTGAATTGTTGCAAGAGAGGAGGGCAAGTGAGAATTCGACCATCGAAAAGCTGGAATCCAGATCGCATCTGTCTAGGGACACATTCCGGACAACTTTTCGGTTCGGTGTGGAATCGGGACAGACTTTTCGTGCAAAGTTGAATATCCATCTATGTGAATGTTCCTCGCTTTCATTTGTTGAAGATCGATTACGCATGTTTCGTGCTACTTTCCACAAGGTATTCAAGGACGTTTCTCGTGATAACCCTTCTACGAATGTACGCCAATGTGCTAGTTTTTTCCCTTTAATCAATTTTTTGAATTGATTTTCAAGGGACAGATATGCTTGAAAAAGATCGAGGGTTCCATGTTTTCTAAAATCTTTGAATGCTTTTGATTTGTCCTTATAAAGCTTGGAGCACTGGTTGTCCCACCATGGGTTAGGAGGTCTTCGACGTACAGATGAATTTGGGATGGGTTTCGTTTGAGCACAGACTGCGCTTTCATGTATCAAACAAGCTAGGAAGTTATACTCTTCCAAAGGAGGAAGAACATTCATAGAATTGATGGCTGTTGTAATCGTGTCCGCATATTTTTTCCAGTCGATGTGTCTTGTAAGGTCATATGCCATATTTGTTTGATTCGAAGTGCTGGCCCCATTGGTGATTGTAATTTTGATTGGTAAGTGGTCACTACCATTGGGATCAGAGATTACCTTCCACTGGCAATCCAATGATAATGAATTTGAGCAGAGTGAGAGGTCAATTGCACTTGGTCTTGCAGGAGGTTTAGGTACTCGTGTTTTTTCACCCGTGTTCAAAATTGTTAAATTGAAACTGTCACAAATGTCATAAATAAGAGTAGAACGACTATCGTCAATCTGTTCTCCCCAGACAGTTCCATGTGAATTGAAGTCACCCAGGATCAACCTTGGCTCAGGAAGTACTGAGCACAGGTCCTCTAGGTGACTTCGATCCACTGCAACTCTATGAGGCCAGTACAAACTGACAACGCATAAGTCCTTACCTCTTATAGTTGTATGACATGCAACAGCTTCAATTCCTCCTGATAAAGGGAGGTGGATTCTAAAAAAGGAGTGGCGCTTATTGATCCCCAAAAGCACCCCTCCATAAGAATCGTTGCGATCCAGACGGATAATGTTAAAATCGTGGAAGGAGATGTTTGATTCGGAAGAAAGCCATGTTTCAGAAAGGGCAAAAATATCGCAACTAGTTTCATGAAGAAGAAATTTGAACGGATCCAGTTTAGGGATAATACTACGACAATTCCACTGTAACACAGTGATATCTCCGACCTCTCGGCGTAAATTCACCATCGAGAGAGATAAACACTGAAATGAGGGGCCAAGTTTGCATCAATTGCTTTAAAAATGTCTTCACAATAGGAAGCATTGAGAGTACAATGCCTCTGATTGATTCTGATACGTTGAAGAACTTGAAGACTCCATCCAAGATATCTGACAACTTAAAAAGTCCCGATTGGGAAGTTGATTCAGGTGAAACTACGTTGGGATTGAAGGTATTAGATGTTCCCGCTACTTCGGGTTTATTTTGAGGTGTAAAACACATTCGGAATCCAGGAGGAGATGGTTTTTCTTTCTGTACAGTTGGCGCTTTTTGTCTTTCGACGACTGGAGGGTTCAACGTGACTATTTTTTTGGGGATTCTGGTGTTCTTAGGAGCTGGTTTTGGACGTTTCCGGGAATTAGCAGTAAACACAACTGGAAGTTCTTCGTCGGCTGTGTCCGTGTCTACATTGTCAACTGGCAATACAGCAAAAATATTACTCGAATGAGTTTGGATCGGAGGCGCCGCGCCCTTTAAAATGGCGGCATAAGACCGCCTTGACCGTTCCTTTAAAGAGCGCTTTTGGTTATCCCAGCGACTCTTAAATGCCTCACACGAAGAGATTTCATGGGGTGAGCCCCCGCAATAGACACATTTCTGTTCTATTGCTGAGCACGCTCCATCCCCATGATTCTCCCCGCATTTGGGGCACCGCGGCTTGTTGCAGCAGTGCGACGCAGTGTGCCCCAACTTAATGCAATTTTTGCAATCCATTGGGCGAGGCACAAAGAGTCGCACAGGTAATCTTAAAACTCCGTCAATCAAAACGTAGTGAGGGAGGGCGGTACCCGCAAAGGTCACACGGAATGAGGCCGAAGGGGAGTACTTTTTAACTCCATTCACGACGGTGGCAGTTTGGAGTTGGCGACAATCCAAGATATCGACCGAAGTCGAATCAAGGCTCCTAAACTTACCAACGCCGTTGGATTTAACGTACTCCGCCTGTAGGCTCATTTCAGTGATCACGCCCTCGATCTCTACGTTTCGAGACGGGATGTAGACGTGATATTCTAGGTTTATGAACTTGCTGGCCACAATCTCATTTGCGGCTTTCCAGTTAGCCACCACAACGCGCAGCTTGTTCGGACGCAATTTCGTAACACTGGTTACAGAGGGCCACCTCGCCAGATCTTTGGTGATCTGAACCACATTTAGATGTTTACCGTTCGTTTTGGGCCGGATGAAAACCACCCATGGCCCAGAGGAAGATGAGCCCTCTGTATATTGTCGGAGCCGGTTGACTCTCCTCTCAACAGGGGATGATGCAACATTGTCATCCACCCGAGAACGATTTGCATCTGAAGGACCGGCATCAACCGAATCCTCCAGATGCTCCTCATCTTCATAGGAGACATTTGCATCATCCCCAGTTGGAAGGTATAGTCCCCCGCCTTCGCTCATATTTCTCAACGGGAAAACGAATGTTCTCCGTGTTGAAAATATGAGCGAAGCTCAAAATGATCGAAATATATATTTTTAAAGGGAAATAAGATAGAGGAAGTAAAAGTGAAAAAAGAATAAAAAAAGAACTCACAATTGTTTTTTTTTATCGCTTCGCTTCAATTTTTTTCCTGAGTGTCCGTTAATTGTTTCGAGCACGTGGTCCTCCGTTGAAAAAAGATGGCGACGTCAATCGGGGAGCACGACCAACCAAACACCGAATCGACCCGTAGCGTAGCTCTGCAACTGGGTCACGATAATCAAGCTTGTCCACACACTGACGGTAGAAAAATCCGGATTCCTGGGTGAACAGGGGGGCGATGATGATGGTTATTGCCGTAGATGGTGATGGCAAATACTTGTGGTAGCAAACCAAATGGCGATGGCAATTTTTTCCCAATTTGTTGTAGCGCGCGAGTCTCGGCAATTGACGACCGAGCGGGATGAGCAGGAAAATCACTCCGGGCTAACAAAAATGCACTTTCGCAAATAACCGACAAATAATAACTCCGACTTGGTAAAAAACCAAACTTCGTCACAGCGGTGAGAAAACGCATCCGAACTGATCGAACGATTGGAACAGAATGACCTTTTATCTATTTTGAGTTTGAAATCGTGAATGTGTTTGCAATCTCTCCCAACCGTATAACAGTTTTTTATGACAGCCAGTTTTGCTGTCAAATTGTTTTCAAAACGTTTTCCGTCGTCGCTGTTTTTCTCGAAAAATTTGTGAAAAAGTACTGTGTTTCACCGGAAAATTAAAGGAAATCTTCAACGTTTTTACTCCGCCCGGATCCTGCGATGGGTTCCTCCAAGAAGCACAAGAAGGAATCGAAGAAACACAAGCGTCGCTCCCGGAGTCGTTCCCCGCACGAAAAGCGTAGCCGATCCTACTCGTATGAGGAGGTTGAGCAGCAGGAAGATTACCAACAACCTCCGGCCGATTACGAACAGCGCAGCAGACATCGCCGGGATGAGGAATCTGGGAGTGAGCGAACGCATCGGCACAAGAAACACAGCAAGAAGGATCGGGCTCCGGTGGTGCCGGAAGAAAAATCCCGGAAACGGCATCGGTATGAGGAGGAGTCGGGTGGCGGTACCAGCCAGGGTGTGGGAAAGAGTCGGGATAGAGAACGTAGACGGGACCGGAAGTATCAGGAAGTGGACGAAGATTCCGACAGTAAGTAAAATAGTTTTAAAAGAGGAAGCGCTTTTTTTATTGTTTCGGTGTTTTTGTATAGTTTCCGAAACCAGCGTTAAAACCAACAAAAGAGAGCGATGGTTTGAAAATTTCGAAATAAATAAATAATGTTGGTTTTCCCGCTTCAAGCGTTTCCCCAAATCCTAAATTTCCTTATCATACTGGACGGTTTTTGTTTGATTTTGCAGGTCCTACTAATCATCTTAGGCCTCTAATCACGGTTCCAAGCTTGTCCAAATCTTGAGAAGCGTAAGATTGGAGGGTGGTGTAAACCTGAACGTATATCTTCCCTCCATTTGTAGGCTCAGATTGTATCGAGGTTCCGGTTGATGACAGCATCCCACCTCCACCGCCACCAATTACTCGTCGAGTCGCAACTCCAGAACCGGAGCCGGTGAGGCCATCGCGCCCTGTACGCCGATCACCTTCGCCAATCGTTATTGCCAGTCGCCGGAAGTCTCCTTCGCCTCCGAGAATTGCTCCACCTCGCAGAAGATCCCCTTCGCCTCCGAGGATTGCTCCACCTCGCAGAAGATCCCCTTCACCTCCTCCGCCACCGGATGTATCAACTTTCAGGCGCAGGTCCAGTCCCAGTCCTCCGCCACCGATTAAAATATCTCGCCGCAGATCCCCTTCGCCACCTAAACGGCAGAAATCGATGTCCCCCATTCCTGAGAATGGTGCCGGCGATTGTTTGTCCATCGAAGAAACCAACAAGCTGCGTGCAAAACTGGGTCTCAAGCCACTGGAAACGGGACCTTCCGAAAACTCGACTGCTTCAAAACGGGACGAAGATGAGCCGTCCTCAACCAAAAAGGACAATCTGATCAAAGACGACTGGGGTGAATTCTATCACAAACCGGCCGCTAATCTGGCGGAAAAGACTAAGGAAAGTAAAATTCGAGATAAGCTGAAGGAACGGAAGGAAAAACGCGCGGTTGAGGAAAAGTTGAAAAAAGTCAAAACACTCGGAGAGGACGATGAAGTGGATGATTTGAAAAATTGGGTCAGCCGCAGTCGAGATAAGGAACGTCTCAAAAAGGAAGCTGAACAGAGGGCCAAGTTGCTGGATCAACTGGATGAAGAATTCGGTGTCGGGGATCTGGTCGATCAGGAAGTAAGGCAAGCGAAAAAGAATGCCTATCGTGAGAACGATTTGCGTGGCTTGCGCGTAGAGCATGACGTAGAAGAGTTCAAGGAAGGTCGCCAAGTCATCCTTACCCTTAAAGATGCCGCCGTCTTGGACGAAACAGAAGACACCCTGGTAAATGTCAACATGATGGACGATGAACGTTACAAGAGAAACATTGAAAACAAGAAACAAAACCCGAACAACTACGGCTATGACGTGTACGATCAGGACGATGTGGACGAATTCGGAATGCCCAAGGAGCGGAACGTACTCGGCAAGTACGACGAGGATCTCGATGGGCGGAAAAAGAAATCCAGCTTCCAGTTAGGTTCCAATGCCGAACACGAAGCGGCCGAAAAACGAAAGCAGCTGGAAATCCGGGCCAAGTTGCAAAACAAGAAGCTCGAGTCGCTCAACACTGCGGGGGCGCTGCTGTTGGCCTCGGATTACCTGACCGAAACCGAAATGGCATCCTTCAAAAAGCCGAAAAAGAAGGTAAGGTTAAGCCTTCTTTTACAAAAATCTGCGCTTTAAAGTAACTGTTAAAGAAGTTTTTTCTTAACAGTTTAGTTTGTTGAATTTTATTATCAAACCTGACCTAAAATAGTAGATCCCAAAAATTCAAAAAGGCTTTAACTTGCCAACCACTAAACGGTTTTTCGAAAATTTGGTATTGTTCAGTAGCGTAAAGTGTACAGTTTTAGTTTGCCGATTTAGGTTTGCTATTCGAATACAAAAATCCTGAAATTAGTTTGTTAAAATGTATTAAGGCAAGTTTTGTGATTTGTGAATTCTAAAAAAACGTTCAAGTTTCAAAACGTGTTTTAGGAAATATTTCGTTTTTAGTTCAGTAGCTCCTGAGATATACGGTGCAGTAATTATAGAGTTGCCACTTTTTATGAACTCAAGCCTAAGTGTAACTAGTACCAGGGTTTATCCAATGGAACGTTTCTCAAGCAGAGTAGATCGCCACCGATTATAGCTTTCTAAAGGGACAAACAATTTGAAGGCTACCAACCAACCAACTACCAACACATTCAATGGCTGACCCACCCTTAATATTTCATACAATTATAATTCTTTCAGGTCCGTAAAGTTCGACAGAAGTTGAGAGCCGATGATTTACTGGCGTCGGTCCCGGGAGCATCATCGAGCCAAGATTTGGGTTCCCGAGCTAATCGCCGGCAGGATGGCCAACCGAGACATGGAGTACCGGAACCCCCAGCTCGGAATAGACGTAGGGATCTGCTGCTTACCGATGATACACCGGACTTTCAGGAGGATTTGTCAAACATCCGCGTAGAGGAGGACGACGAAGATCTGCAATCGGTCCTTTCGAAGGCTCGACGATTGAAACAGAAGGAAGCAATCATTAGTAAGGCCCTGCCTATTGATCCCGAACGAGTCAAACAGGAAATAAAAACGGAGGAGGACTCGGAGGAAGATGAACCGTCGTACGGTGAGCGCACCAAAGATGGCGGAATTCTACTGAACGCAACCTCCGAGTTTTGTCGCACCCTCGGCGATATTCCTACTTACGGTTTGGCGGGAAATCGGGAGGAAGATGCAGCCGAAATAATGGACTTTGAACAGGAAGACAACGAACGGGAAAGCTCCCGATTTGAAAGACCCGATCGATCCGGTGCATGGAACTCTGTTAACCCTGAAAAAGAATATGATGATCAAGCTGGACCATCTGGGGAACCGGTTGATGAAATTGCAATTTTGGACGAAGAACCGGATGTGGCTTCGAGTGTAGCAGGTGCTCTAAAACTCGCAGAATCCAAAGGCTATCTCGAAAAGGAAGATGCCAACAGGCCGAGCAACGCCAGATTTGCTCATCTACAGGCCCAAAATTATTCTATCGAAGATAAGAACTACGGAGATGATGACAAGTATAGCCGAAGGGATCGGTTCAGTGGTCCGATTATGGATTTCCGGGAAAAGGAAACATTCAAGCCTAATGTCAAACTGGAGTACATCGATGACAGTGGCCATCTGCTAACGCCGAAGGAAGCGTTCCGTTATCTTTCTCACAAGTTCCACGGCAAAGGACCGGGAAAAAATAAGGTTGAAAAGCGGTTGAAGAAAAGTGAACAGGAAGGGGTAAGTTGCGCTTACATATGTTTCTAAACAGTTAAACTAAACACGTTTATCCTTCTTACAGCTAATGAAAAAGATGAGCTCGACCGATACCCCTCTGGGGACGCTAAACATGTTGCAGCAGAAGCAGAAGGAAACTCAATCACCATTCGTGGTCCTCAGTGGAACGAAACAGAACACCAGTATCGTTAAGCACAAGCGTTAGGTCGCTATGTGAACTAACCGATCCATGGGGATCTACTGATAGTCACGTACAAGGTATATTTGTCTGCAAACTAACACTTTGATAAGCTTAATCACTAGAACAGCTTACAGAAAAGATGTGAAATCAATGCCGATAGGGGTCATAGTAATTATCAATACAGCACTTTTACAGTATGCCGATTTTCTCAGCAACGAAGATTTGTTTTTTCTTTTTTTATTTTAAGGTTTATCATAGATTGGATGACAGCCTTGTGTTATTTTGATGTGTCGGTCTTCTCCTCAGTTTCAAACGAGATCGGTTACTTTTCGTGTAATGCTACGAAAAAGTTCCTTAAAACTCTATTATTATAAGAAGATTCGTGGAACAGAATCTGGAAAAAAGTGTTTTTATAGAAAATAGCATGGCTGCTATGAACTAGAGAACCATTGGTTTCGGCGAAGTGACCCAAAAGTCGGCAAACAACAAGGTAATGTGGTGATACTTTAACTCTGAAGGGACAGCACACATATCCCGTTCAATTGCTTGACAATAGCCCGCTCAGTGCTCAGAGTGACAGAGTGTAGTATTTTCGCTCTGTTGCAGAGGTGCCAGGTGGTTTAAACAAAAATCAGGAAACTACGATGAAAAAATTAGGATTTTTCAGGACACCACTAAATTGATGAAACTATCAAGCAGCGCTGTATAGATTGCATAACTAAAGGCGAAATAAAGGTGCTGAAGATGCCTCAAATAATGTAACTAAAGCTAGAAGAACCTTAGATGGCCTGATTTTAATATCGAAAAGCACTATTTAAATAGCATTTGAACCAAAGATTATCGTCGGTTAAAAACTGGTTCAACGATTTTATTTAGGATTTGTTTGATTTTCTCACCATTTAACCACTGACACTTAGGAAAAAAATTCGATCATTTTCTGGCTAATTTTTTTTCGCCAAATTTAGCAGGTTCGCAATACCGACGGTAGGTGGCATTTTTCCGATACAAATGCCCTGTAGGAAAAATGTACAATTTTTAGCCCAATTTTATCGTCTGAATTGCCTATTTTTCTTTGAAAATTGGGTGGAACTTTAAGGCGGCATCCATAAATTACGTAACGCAAAAAATGCACTTTTTTGACCCCCTCCCCCCCCCCCCGTATGTCACAAATCGTCACGCTTGGACGTACCCCCCAATGAAAATTACGTAACGCTGATAATTACCCCCCCCCCCCCATCTTTTCATTTTTTTGAATAATGGTTTTCGATGGTAAGAAAAGATTTTAATATAGAATTTATTAACGTTCTTCGAAACGGAATTAATATCTATTCAAATCGCTTTTTAGTACTCATTGATGATAACTCTCTGATAAAATAATATGATTGTCTTATTACTAGTTGTTCTGTGCTTGTTAACTGATGATCTACCTTGTTTAATTTATTTTGTTCAAGGAGCAAAATAAATTAAACAATTATGTAAAATATACTCCACTAAGTAATATTCGTCGGAATAACCAAAATTGCATTTTTTCAATGAATTGAGAAAAAATAGTAAAATTACCGTCTTAAGGTTGAATATAGTTCTTGGGGGTTAATGTACATATCTAATATTTGGTTTTCTAGCGATTATTTCTTGGATATCCAATACACAGTTTAAGAAGTCTATCTCAGAATCATTAAAAAGGGAAGGTTACAAACCAGTTTAATCATATTGAAGCTTACAAATTTTAAACTTATTCTGGTGGGCTTATAATTCTGCAAAAATTGCATGACATCATAATAGCTGCGATTAAACTGAAGCTTTTAAGGAAAAAATCGTTACGTAACGATGAGCATACCTCCCCCCCCCTCCCCTATGTCACAATTCGTAACGCTCGAGCTTACTCCCTCCCCCCCCCTAGGAGCGTTACGTAATAAATGGATGCCCCCTAATAGCTGTTCACCAGGGGTATGTCTTTTGGCATTGATAAACAGAAAATTCAATTGACACCACTGCTTGTGCCCCGCGAAGTATTGCATGAAAAGTAGTCATGCAATACCTTGCAAGGCACCCAGCAGTGGTGTCTATTGAATTTATTGTTTATCAATACCAAAAGACATACTCCTGTTGAACAGCTAATAACTTTTTTTGTCTAATAAGATACGAAGTTACGGTCTTCGACAAAGGTTTGGGAGGTCTTGGGAAGAATGACAGCTTGCTGTTAAATTCCTTGAAAAAAAAAATTCGACAAAGGTTTTCATCGGAAAATTTCCTTTGAAATTGGCACAAAAACCATTAGCAGGCTCGGTTGAACAGAAGAAACAAAACTGTTGATGATTTTTCAGTACAAAATGTTCAATTTTCCCATACAAATCTAAAAGTCCAAATTTACTCATGTAAACGTTACTTAAAAATTCTGCAAAAAATCATGGATGAGTTTTTAACCAAAACGAAGCATTTAAGACCCCAGGGTTTGAGAAATTCAAAAATGACCCCAAATCGACTCAGTCTAATGAGACATGAGACCTCAAATATGAGACTTGAGACCTGAGGCATGAGACATGAGACCTGAGACTTGAGACCTGAGACATGAAACATGTCTCATGTTTCAGACCTGAGACATGAGATATAAGACATGAGACATGTCTCAGGTCTCATGTCTCATTTCTCATGTCTCAGGTCCCATGTCTCATGTCTAATTTCTCAGGTCTCATGCCCCATGTCTCATGTCTCAAATCTCATGTCTCAGGTCTCGAGTCTCGGGTCTCAGGTCTCATGTTTCATGTCTCATGTCTCAAGTATCAGGTCGCATGTATTTTGTCTCAGGTCTCAAGTCTCATGTC
>NW_026598135.1:0-132322 GCF_029784155.1 Uranotaenia lowii
TCAGCTTTAATCATGAAAATAAATAAATCTTAGAATGGATGAAATTTTAATGTTAAGTTCTAATGTTGCATTTTGCCCCAGACAGCTCATTGAATTATAAAAATATTTATTTAAAAAAAATTGTTGATTGTTCGAAAAATATTTATACACCAACAGTGTTGGTAAAGGATAATGAAAGCAATATAAAGTTTGTTGGTGATATCATTAAGCCAATCCGTCATAATAGGTAAAGTTTTTGATGGCATCGAAAAATGTAAAAATTTGTACATCTATTGTTCGATTTTTTAATTTTTTTATGACAATCAAAAACTTTTTAAAACTCTTTCACGATATTTAAAACTATGTCATCATCAATTTGTTATCATTCAATGATAACTTTATTACAGTACATTGAAATAAAAATTGAATGAGTGTTGTGTGACATATGTTTGAAATTCGTTTCAATGTTAATTAGTTAAAAAGTTTTTCAAGGTCTGAAGTCAATAGAGTGTGTAGATAACTAGTAACGATTACATTAAATTTCAGAATAGACTGGTGACATGCTATGAACATTACAAATATAATCATTTTACATGGTTTCCGATATATCAATATCTCTACAGTTCCACTTCCGTTTGGTTTTGTATCCGTTTCCACAGCGTTCGGCGATGCGTTTCAGCTGGGAACCGAACAAACCTACAGCTACTGGAACGAGGTCCGAATTGGCAGCGCACGCAATGCTTCCCACACCCTCGGCTACATAGTCAAGGCCAAGATCAATCTCGGTACCGTTTGGGGTGATGATGAGCACAAACTGTTACGTTTGCAGGTATGATGGATTTATATATGTTTGAATAATTGATCCATTTATTATTAAAATTGTAGATCGTTGATCCAGTTATGTACACTACGCCTGGTAATGTGAAGCACGTGACAACTTTAACGGACGTTAGCGCTTCGTCGTTCTACGTGCACTGGAACCTGGGTCAGATTAAAAAAATCTTCCTCAGTGAGGAAAGCGATCTGTCGTTAAGCAACTTCAAGAAAGGCATCGCTGCTTTCTTCCAGTATCAGTTGCTGGATGGAAAGTACAGCGAAGAAGATCCATCCGGAAAGTGTGACGTTTATTACACCTCACATTCGTCGACCCGATATCACAAGGCCAAGAACAGCTGTCAGTTTCCGGGAGATCGACACGAACGTACCGAGTTTCCGTTGCGGAGTTTAGCGAGAACGGTTCGCAGTGCAGATTTTACCGTTAGCACCGAGGGAACTTTGGAGAAGGTTATGGCACAGGATTACGTCAAATATCTGGTCAATGCGTACGATAACTTTGGCGCGTTTGTCGAATCAACGAGTAAGCTAGAGATTATCGGAAACTCCGGAAAGGTCGACACAGTTCAGGGGGCTACTCTGGAAGATGCTGTAGGATCGCTGCAGCTGAAAGAAGATAATCTACTTCCGGTGGAAGTCGAGAAGGAATGTTCCGGTGAAAACTGCGATACTGTGAGTATGGTATAAATGTTTGCGTTTTGAGTCGTAACTTTTATAACAAAAATAATCCTGGTATTTTGTGTAGTAACTTTGTTGACAAACTTTACGTTCAAATCAATTTGATATCAACTCGTGTTTTTATGAGTTTTTTTTTTGATTTTGTATAGCGGTTTTTCATCGACTGACTATTGATACACGTACATTTCCCATTAACAGTTCTAGTAGTTCTTTGAGAATCTAGAAGGGCGCTATAATACTTCGTTATAATCATCGCCAAGCTTTAAACATTTAATCAACGCTTATAAGTGTAAAACAAAATAAAAATCAATTATGAAACCTTTATGTTTTGAAATGACTTTATAGGGAGCTTTCTTAGATAACGTCCTCTATGAATATATTTTTACTCCTGATACTCTATCTTATTACGTTGAATTGTATTTCTCAAAGAAATATCTTCTGTGAAAATGATGTTGCTTTTGTAGCCTAAATTGTTTATTCATTTGTCAGGGTCAGATTAATTTAGGAATAATTTTTTGTCTATGCACATAGAAAAACTTGATGCGTCTTCAAGTGTTTTGAACAATTTTCCACGAACAAATAAAAAATGCACCAATTTTTAATTCTTCGAAATGAGACTTTATCCAACAAATCATTTCTTGCACAAAATTCATCAATTCTCAAATTCAAAAAACAAGAAGCTTGACACTTTTATTTTCATTTGGAGAGGGGGGCAGTCGTAATTTATACTAGCTGACCCCATGTGTTGCATCACCACCCAAAAACTGTCAAATTTTTTTGAAATAAAAGTTGGGATTTAAGTATTTCCCGATAGAAATAATTCGCTGTATTGATACCAAAACTTGATCATTTGAAACTGAAAGCCCCTTGCTGTTTTTTTGAGTATTGTCATTCTGTATACATCTTTCAGATCATTAAAAACTTTAAATAATTTTAAAAACATCTAAAAAAAGTTTTGATGCTGACAGCATTCAATATTTTATCTTTTTTTTGTTTTTCAAATAAACATTTAGAAACAGTTTACATTTTGATTCTTTGTGAACAATTTCGATCGAGTAGGAACCATGTAGAAATTGATACAGGAATAGTGAAGTGAATGTATTGGAATGAGAGTCTTTTTTTTTTCAAAATTAGAAAGGTTTTCAAACAAATAATTTTATTATGTAAACCAAATCTTAAAGAAAAATTCTTGAAAATGGTGAAATACATTAAATAGCTTTCACGTAAAAGGTTTCTTTTACAAAAAATAGAAGAGATCTTGAATATAAAAAAAAAATATCACCATTCTTCAAACCTTTTTAACGGTAAAAAAAAGTCTTTCTACGCAGTGATAAAAGCTCCATTAGAGAATAAGTTATCTTATTTTACCAAAACCTGTTGGTCAATTCAATCAATCATCTAATCATGGTAACTTTTATGATCGATACACATTGAATGGAAAAAAAAATTCAAGTTGTGTGATGATGGTTGGTTTAAATTTAAGCTTCCCTTGACGAAAACGGAAAATGCCTTATAGTTATTTAAATTATATTATTCTTTTAAAACTTCAATATGTGTAAAATTTGGTAATAATCGATTGAAATTTGTTCAAGTTTTGTCACTCTTTATATAAATTTTATATGGGACACTCCCCTCTATCAACAATACAGGTGGGATTTCTATACAATAAATCATCTGAATAGGTATGTCAAAACTTGGCCAAAAATACAGTGAAAGATCTCATGATGAAAAAATGTGTTTTTGCCGAAAACACAGGCTTTGGAAGCCAGGGAAGGATCCTATTATGGTTTGAGACCCCTCCTTCTCATTGGAAGGGAGAGGGGGTCTTACAAGGAACGACAAATGTTTACATAGCTCAAAAACTGATTAAGCAGATCAAACCAATTTTGGTATGTGAGGGAATTTTGGTACAAAGAATGTTTCTATGAATTTTTGAGATCCCACCCTCCTTTCAGTGGAGATAGGAAGATGGGAGGGGCATTGCCTACAATTTTTTAGATAACTCGAGAACAAATGAAGTTTATGGAACCAAATTTGACATGGGAGGGTATTGGAATATGAGTAATGATTCTATAATTATTGATTATGTCAGACCCCTCGCTTCTTCCAGTGGGGATAAACGAAAGGAGAAGGGGAGCTTCCATACCGTTTTTATTGCACGATTTGAGATCTATTCGAGCAAACGGAAACAAATTGGCTTGAAAGGGTATTTGGGTACGAGAAAAGGTTCTATGAAATGCAGGTGCCTCTCCCTCCTTTCAGTGAAGAGACAATTTTCAGCATAACTGGAAAACTAATCAAGCAAATGGAATCCAATTTTGTTTGGGAAAGTATGTATTTGAATTCGAGAAATGTTATTATGATATTTTAAGAAACCATGGTTTATTCCTCCTGTGAGAAATGGGAGAATTATGCTCCCATACAACTTTTTACATCATTCGAGAACTTACCCAGCAAATGAAACCAAATTTTTGGCTCCTTCACAATTTTTCGCATAACTTTAGAGCTTATCGAGGAAATCGAACCAAATTTGGCATGGGAGGGAATTTGGATACGAGAAAAGGGTACATGCTTATTTAAGTCTCTTTCTTCTTCAATTGGGGATAAAGTTAAGGAAGAGGGAAGCTCCCATACAATTGTATTGCTTAAGAACTTATAAACCAAATGGAACTAAATTTGATAGGGTTGATAGGGTTTCTGTTTATGAAAAAAAAATGGAATAACTACCTCTATTCAACAATTGCAGATCAGACAGGGAAAGGGGAATTTCCATACAAGTTTTTTGGCATAAGTCGAGTACTTATCAAGAAATAGAGACCATATAACATGAGAGAGGTGGTTTGCATACGTATGATTTAAGACCCTCACTTTTATCTCGAAAACTTATCAGATGGAATTGGATAATATAGATTGGAGCGAAATGTGACGTTAGCTTAGCTTAGTTGACTACTCATATCCACCTTAAATCATTCAACTTGAAGTGCTTAGATATGATCATTCGTTTAGAATTTCAGATAATATATTTGATTATACTTTGTTCAACTTATGCACTTCAAATTCCATGATCGCTGGCGTGGCTAAGCAGAACAAGTTCTACTTCGCCAATGGTTGCTACTCTGTGATTGATCGAGGCCATCAGCTTTGTGCAAGGTCCAAAAGAATGGTGCTTGGGACCAGCAGTTCATTCACAATGCATAAAACTCATGCTCTCTCTTTGAAAAAGATCAATAACGGCGCCGGCCACGTCCTAGTAGCAATGAGGAATGAAGGAGGGATTGTTAGTATGATATTTCATAGGATCAATTAACAACCTGTTGTCCCTTTGTATTCCAAAGATTAATTTTGAAAAGTTCAGAAACAAAGGAAAGTCAATATGACCAACTATAGTAACCGTCTGTACGTCTGCGAATCTATATTAAAATATCTAAGAAAAAGGGTTTTGTTAGTAGGGGATAGGTTATAAATCGGGATCCATTTTGGGGAATGGTGCGATCGAGTTTTTCCTACACCTCCTGTGCTCCTAGAAAACTCCTATTTCTAACTTTAAGGCAGTGATGAAAAATTTAAAAGTAAAGTAAAAACTGTGTTCAAATTTTCTTCAAACTAACTTGTTTCCCTAATTCTTATTCCTGATACACTAATTTGTTTTCAAAAACGATCCTTTAGATTGAAGAAACTTTTATCAAACTTCGAAGAATTTGTATGTATAAGAATAAGTGCAAATTATTAAAGTTTTGTTAATGGGCCCATCCCGCTTGGGAAGGAAAAAAGGGCGGCCTCCATCAAAATTATCTTTTCTTCTTATTTTATACATAAAAATGAAGGCGTTTTCTTTGTAACACCATCACCTATAAACGGACGGTCGGAATGTATTTAATTTGATATCCGTAGGTTTCTCGGGTCAAAGATGGTGTCACTTTTTATGGAAGGGGGGTCACAACACAAAATGAGATCAAAATGGGACACAACTCGAACAATTTTAAGACGACGTTCATCAAAATCGATTCACGAATACGAAGAAGTAAGAGATGTGTAGATGAAGTTATACAATTAAAACGATTTGTTTTTTGAAAAGTAAAACGAAGTTTTCCGATTCAGCTAGTTTTTATAAATATGTAGATTTAGCTCAAAAGCCATTATTAGAATCGTTTGCAGTGAAACAATATGATCATCATTTTGTTTAAAAACTTTGGCTACCGACTTTATAAATATTCTTTTCTAAATAATGTTAGTAGGATGTCTTTAGAGGGACTTTTTCTTTTTTGATAAAATAAATTATTTTTACAAATTTGAAAACTATCTTTGGAGTGATCTGTGAACATGTGAACAAATCTTATTCAGTCAAAAAATCTACAACGCGGCATGGCAATCGATAGGGGAGAATGAGGATACTTGATCCCTGGGGATACTTGATTCCTTAGCTAGATCTCGAAACTGGAATGACTTACAAGGATCAAATGTTCTAGAAAAATGTGCTAAATCGAGCAAAACAACTATGCTATAAGCTAAAAAAAATTAACAAAACAAATTTTTGAGTTATTGAACTTTGTTTGAAAAATTTCACAAAATGCGACTTGAAGATCTTTTTTAATCTCTTTGAAATGTTTCTGACATGAAAAAATTTAAACAAAAATAAATACATATTCCAATACATAAATCGTTAGAGTGTAATATGAACTTCATAATACCATATTTTCAAAACAATGGTAAACTCTCAACATTTTTCAGATAAAGTTTTCTATAATGGATATTTTGGGTTCAATTGATCCTTAGAGTTCCATAAGGGTTTTTTTTTTCTTCTAAATAGATCGTGACCATTGCTGATTACAAGATGAGGATTTTTTGTACGATAAATGATATTCATACAATAATTGTCAGGAAAAACGGATTAAGTTGGTTTTCTCTTAAATTCTGAAAATAGCGCCTTAAAGTATGCAATGAAACTAGGATCGAGACATAGTTTTGATATTTTCTTCTTTTGACATTTATAAATTGTGAAATGAGAAAAACACATGACCAAAATAGTCTATTGGCATTCTTTTTTGAAATTCCATAAGAAATCCCATAAGAAAATTAATTTGTCAACAAAAAAGTAGCGGACTAATTAGCGATTAGCGATTTAACGCCAGACACTAGAAAAGAGCATGTATCAGCATTCTTCATTGACTGATTACATGCGGTGACGTTTGTCTATCTGCAAGTACAAAAGTTTGGTGATAAAATAAATAGAAACGATAATTATCTAACAAAAACTTGGCAGACAAATTGGCGATTAGCGCTTTATTGCTGAACATTGCTTTTTTGTTGTTGTCATGAATTAAAAAAAAAAATACATTTTTAAAACATGAAGCTTGTACAAACTTCAGCTTATTTAAACCCTCGAATTCGCATTGGTCGCTATCCAATTCACCTTCACTATGTCATCGGCCTAAGAAGATTTTTTTGTAGGCATTCGATTGTAGATGTACAGCATTTCTTCTGAAGCATGCTGATCCGAATTCTTTATCTTCGACTTTGAAAATCGTAAAATTGAAGGATTGTAACTGAATATTTTATGTATGTCATATTTGAGTTTCGTTACAAGTTGGAGTTACAAGAACTATAAGAACTTCAATTGTTGCTTAGGATAAAGCCTGTGATTAGTTTCTTGTTTACAATGATACGCAAATCCACTGCAAATTTTTACTTCCATAATGTTTTTTTTACTGATACTGTTTGAATCACCAAATATCAGTGTTAAATATGAGAAAATTCAGATGATTCCTGTATAACTGCAACGAATTACAATTTGGTATATGAAACGTAAATTTTGCATATTAAATTTATATGGCTGATTGAATATGCAAATTTGCTCATAATCAGATAAACTTGAATTTAAATATCTTTCAGATTTTTTGCAATGCACTTATGATTGAAAATGTCAGCTGTCATTGGAAACACTTCAATGGAAATTTTAGGCCAAGGTTCTTGATACCTACATGCAAAATTATTGGATATGTAAAAATGGTTTTTTGCGTTCATTTCTTTTCATCATTCATTCAAAAGTCAATTAAATATTCCGAAAAATAACTAAATTGAATTTCCTGGTTAGGGGTTAGTTTTTACAAAAGTCGGTCTAGTCTTAAATTCAAAATTTTCCGTAGAAATTAGCAGCGTAGTACTGCACGTTTGCATTCGACTCAGTTCGATACTCACTTTTCTTTTTTTCTTAAGTGGCAAAATTCATAAAACTTCGGAACATAAATAGGGATAGAAACAAGATTTATGTTGAATGCGATCGATAAAAAAAAATCTTATTTTTTCTTCAAATTTCAGCTGGTCAAACTGGTAAAGGAGCTCAAGAAAGATCTCACCAACGAAAAGATCGGTAAACAACAATCCTCCAGTGCGCTCATAAAATTGGTCCAGTTAGGTCGCGAGACGTCAACGGAAGATTTTCAACGCATCCTGAAAGCCAAGACGCTGCAAGATCAAAAGGGACAGTTGATGGATCTGCTGGGGGCAATTCAGACCCCGGAAGCTCACGAAGCTGCCAAGAGTTTGCTACGCTACGAATCGGATGAAGAGCTCGTCGTTGCCGAAAGGTATTTGCAAGCGTTGGCCGTTGGAGCTCGGCCCCAAGAAGGTGTGATTGCTGATCTACTGGAAACAGCCACCAATAAACCAAAGAATGATAAGTTTTACGACAGTTTATTGCAAACCATAGCTTCGATGGCACATCGATTTGCCAGACTTCCAGGACATTCGTATGACTCTGAGATAGTAGAAAAAGTGAAAGATTTCCTTATCGAGCAACTGGAACGTTGTGGGAAAGACAAGTGCAAGGATAAGTTTGTGCGGGCCTTGAACAATTTGAAATCTCCAAAAACCTTGGAAACCCTGGTGAAACTGGCACAAGAAGGAAGCACCAAGGTCAGTGTCGCAGCCATGAAGGCTTTGAGATCGTTCTCTGTATTCTTATGGAACGACGATTACAAAGCCATATTTGAAGACATTTTCTTCCAAGTGTCTAAAAAGTACGATTCAAGTGCCCGTGCTTTGGCTTTGGACATTCTACTCGACTTAAAACCTGACTACGAAGAACTAACGCATCTCGTCCAGCACCTCAAAAGTGATGACAAGGTTTACGAGGTCAAGCAATACCTTCTACAAAAACTGAACATGATTGCCGATCGTTGTCCAGATTTCGCTGAACTTCTGAAACGAGTCATCAGAGAGGATCCCAAATTGAACAACTACCACGTGATTGGAGCACGTGGTTTGTCAACAGCTCTAACAAGAACGTATTCAACGGTTCCATCGTTCAATGCATCATTAGAATCTCTACAAGAAATGAGCGGAGGTGTTCTGAAGCGTGGACTCGTCGACCTGGGTTTAGAAGTTGGCGAAGAGAAGTTCAGCATGTTCACGCTGGGTTTGTTCGCTGGAGGCCTTTCTTCATTTGTCAACAGTGGCGATGCCGAAGAGAATGAAGACGATTCAGACTCGATTGCTGGCATGGAATTGAGCGTCCAAGGATCCGTACTTCGACCGTTGATCTTTTTCGACGGCAAGGGTGAACTGATGGGTCACGTTTGGAGTGGGACAGCTTCGGAACCAACTCCTGCCTATCAAGCAACGACTCTTCTCCAAGATAACGAGGAACGATTCCCCTTGCAGAATGGGATTGTCGTGAAGCTCAACACTTTGGGAGCTATTTCGATTGATCTCAATGGTCAGGTGACTTTGAGCATCTGGGGAAGGAATGCCCATTCCAAAGTTGAACAAAAGTAAGCTTTCAAAGTCCCATTAACAACTTAAGAATAATTGAACATTTCTTTCCGTTTCAGCACTGGAATCGCCGTATCCGGTAGTCTGTCCCTCGAATCTTCTTTCATCGCTCTGCGATTACACTTCGAGGTAACCCAGGAGCCCCAGCTTCATCTCACCTCTGACCTAGATTTCTCAGGAGATAACGTACTCTGTATGCAGCTTTTGCAGTCGAACAGCATTCAGAATCAACGACATCAAAAAACTCTAACCATTCCTAAAACTACCTATCGGAAAGCACAAACAACCACCATTACGCACAAAATTCCCGGTCGAACGCACGCTCTCAACCAAAAGAACAACGACATGTGCAATCTGATTGCTAAGAGCTGATCCGCTAAGGTGAAACGATCGGAAAACCGTACGGTTCCAAACCAAAAAGCAACCCGATCGGCCACGATAATACTTCCAAAAATTACTATTTAGAAGATGCGTTTTGTGTCGGAACCTGGTAGAAGATTTGATAATTGAGCATTTGCGATTCGAATGTGCGAAGATTTGCGATTGTTGTAAAATATAACTAGTAAGAGATTGTTGATTGGAAACATATTGAAATAAATGGTTGCAAAACAAGGTTTTTTTTTATTCAATTTAGGTTAAAATTTTGAGAAAATAGTTCAACCAAAACGATCAACAACGTTAAGGCCGGAACAAATTTAAAATCCTTCTTTTGTCACTCGGAGTTGGAACATCGCAAGGGGGGGGACAATAAAAAATAATGCGAAAAACAAATAATTTGTTATAAATTGCGCGAAAGCTTGAATGCAACCAAATTGCATTCTTTATTATTGCACAAAACTTATAAATCATGTATTTTTTTTATCGAAAAATTCAATAAAATCAAGAATACAAAATGTGAATTAACCTCCATCTTCCAAAATTTGGTTCTTGGTCTTGTAATCTTTCGGATATTTGAATTTTTATTTGAAATTTACCTAAAATATTTCAAACTTTATTTATTTCCCCCTTCGGGATTTTTGAAATTTCGAAGGGGGGGGGGGTGACAAAAGAAGAAATTGATATTTGTTCCAGCCTGATTGGCTTTTAATAAATTTCTAAATTTATTATTGAGAAACATGTCAGAACTAAAGTGGGAAATTCTCTGATGATTTTTTATCCAAGCAGTGGTAGTTTTCTGTACTAACGAATATTTTTAACCGAGAATCGTTAAATTTACCTAATCGGATTACTTTTTTTTTACTTAAACCTGATATGACGGTCTTTTATGGTACAATTTTTTATTCAAAGAATCAATAGTGAATATAAATTATGTATGAATGTTCGCTTAAATTATTAGTTTTTATGTTTTTTTTTTGTTTTTACACGTGCTATGATGCTGTATTTTTTATATAATGAATGTGTAATATCTTATAGCAGGGGTGAGCAAGATTTTGAGGCAACGGGCCACTTTGAATGAGGAATATTCTCGGCGCACCGCACTCAAAATAATATTTATTAATAGAGTTAGCAGAGTTTTACGTCATTTTTTTTATAAAGAAAATTTCTTACCGAAAACATAGCTGAAAAAGGGAAATAAACCGAATTCATCAGTGTAAAGAAAACGGAAATTTAACACCGTTTTTTTTATACAAGATGAATAATATAAGCCGAAGTTGAATAAGTACATCACTAAATATTGATTATTTTTGAAAAATTTAAATTTTAATCGATATGAACTTTTTTCGCGAACTACTTTTTACTAACAGAGATACTATTTGCTCAAGTGTCTCTAAAAAGGTTAGATCCGTTTACTATGAAAAACCCTTTTTTGTTCAAACTGTTGGTACAATTCTTCATCACTTCTATTTGAAAGTCTCAGCGATACCTCATTGTGAAAAAAAATAATTCTAATAGATCACTGTCTTTCCACAGTTGGACGTCAAATCATTACTGAAATTTATATAAACAGCTAACAAGTTAACAGCTTATAACTTTATTGCCTAATTTGATACAAAGTTACGGTCTTCAACAAAGTTGTTCAGCGCAAAATTTCCTTAGAATTTATAAATTGGCACAAAAACCATTAGCAGGCTCGTTCCTACAGAAGAAACAAAAACGATGTAGATTTTTCAGAACAAAATATTCTATTTTCCCTTAAAATAAATTCTAAAAAATTCTAAAAAAAATCATGGATGAATTTTGAATCAAAGCGAAGCTTTTAAGGCCCTAGGGTTTGAGAAATTCAAAAATGACCCCAAATTGACTCAGTCTAAAGGATAAGCCATTTTAGAATGATTAACAATCCATGAAATCATGAAAGAAATCGAATTTGAGAAAAGCTTCGCCTGCACAAACATGCCTCGAGGACCAAAAGCGGCCCGCGAGCTGCTGGTTGCCCATCTATGTCTTATAGGGATTCAAATTTAATTATATAGTTCTAAAAATTTCAGATTGAAAAGTTAAAAAAAATCTTAGTTTTTACCGCAATTATCTAAAATATTCTTATTTTGTAATATGTTCTTGAAATTCAAAAACCTGAAATCTTTCTTATTAATTTATATGTTTTTAAAAATTGATTATAGTAACAAAAAACAATTCTTAAAATTAGGTAAAAAATACTTTTGAAAATGTCAAATTTCAAAATTTTGTAATCTAATAAAAAGAATTTTATTCAATGAATGAATTTTTTCCTCAATTTTACAAATTTTTTTAATTCCCAAAAATGCTCAATTTTAAACACAAACTTAACTTAATTTTGGCACTAGGTGTACTTACATATATGTAAGATTTTTACACTCGTATTTAAATCGAACATCTTTGTGGACATTTTTTTTTTTTATTAATCCGCGTTTATAGAATCAATCTAATTTTTACAAATCGAATTCAATAAGTTTGTGTGTTCCTTATGTTGTTTATATAAAAATTACAAATTTTGAAATTGAAAAAAATAATCCAAATTTCTTATTTTTTTTTATACTTACAGATATTCAAATCTATTGATTATAGGATTTTTTGATTTTATTTTTTTTTATTTTTTTAGATTTTGTTAATTTTTTTTTTTAAATAAATTAAATTTGAAAAAAAAATCCTTTAGTTTAAAAGAAATAAAAAATATTGCAACTTTAGCGGTTTTATGTTCCCGAAAAACCAATTTTACAAATCATTTATCAAAAGTGAAAAAAATTATAAACTCAATATTTCAATTTTTGGGCTTGTGATATAGCTCAGTTGGCAAGTCTGTTGTCTCCTGAGCCGATGTCCACGAGTTCGAGCCCAAGAGCAAACATCGAACACAGTTGTACCGGATAAGTTTTTCAATAACGATCCGCCAACTGTAACGTTGATAAAGTCGCGAATGCCATAAAGATGGTAAAACGACTATAATCGAAAAAAAAAAAATATTTCAATTTTTAAATCATCGAAAATTTAAAGTATTGGAAGAACTTTTATTAATTAAAATTTTTGGAAAACGTTTGGATTCAAAAGTTCAAAACTCTTTTGTTTTGTTTTCATAACTTTTATTTATCTTGAAACAAACTGTTACTTACTTGTGTTATTGAAATTAATAAACGCCCTCCTACATCAGGATGAATTTTTCACAAGCACAAACAATGCAATTTAATATGAATTTCACCATCCAACCACACTTTCAATTCAATTTCATTACTGAAGAGCAACTCATTTTATTCTTCTTATCTTATCACTTTTTCACTAACGCTTTAAAGTTATCTTAACCCTGGACATATTTTACAAATAACAAGTTCACGATCCTTTTAAAAACTAAACGCAGCCGAAAAATAAAAGAAACTGATCCGTTTTGAGCCTAAGCGGCTACAAGTTGTTCTTTTTCTCCATTTCATCAAAATCTGATTTGTTATTAATCCAGGATGTGGCTTTACAAGATTTACATCGAAAATTAAAATATTATCTTAATAAAAAAGTTTCGATGGGATTTTATTTTGAATTTTTTTAAATTTTGTGCCACATTAAGAGACACCCTATTTCCGTTTTCGAATTGAAACGCTTTGTAATGCTTTCTGTTTTCAGCAACGGGTTGAATTTTGACAGATATTTTCCCATTCAGTGATGCCAGATTCTTTGATATGGAAGCTTATCCAAGATTCTCAATATAATAAAATTATTGAATAATTATTATTCATCTACAGATGTTTTTCGTGTTTTTTTTGTTCACCATTGAAAACTCTAAGTTCTCTTGTGTTAATCATCGATGTTTCTCAAAGTTTTATTCTGTTTTGGGTGCTCTGCAAACATTAAGCTATTAAGTGTCTTTTTATACCGTTTCGTTTTTGGAAAATTCCTTTAATAAAAAAAAACTTCTACAGGAACTTCTTTTCATTTCGTTTCAATTAACCTGGCATCACTGATACTTTCTTTCGATTCCGTTTTAGGCATGCACAAAGGAAAACGTCAAAATTTATGAAAAACATTGAATCTGCGCATGTGTTGGTGTCATGGTACTTCTTCTGGCTCCGAGAAGGGCAGTTTCTTCAATCCTCCCTTCATTCTTGTGTACCGCGACCAACGTCTTGCAAATGCATGAAAACCACAATAACTTTTTTCGATGTCTATTCGTTGCCGTCATTTAATGCTAAACTTTGCATGAAATCGGTTCGCTGATCGGCACTCGGTGCTTGTTTATCTCGCGTGTGCAATTTTTTTCTCCCAACAGTTGTCGGGGCTAGAATTTAAAAAAAAACTGGTGTTATCCTCTTTTGCGCAAATTCGAAATCGGATTTTTATTTTTGCAAAGTACAATTTCAGACTCACGGACGGTTTTACAGGTGCAAGTGACCCACCATCGCAGAGATTCGGACATTGGCTATTGGAGATTCGAGTGAAAAATTTATTCCGATGCCCTCGGGTACAATGGCCAAAATATCTTATCGCCAGCAACAATTGTTATGAGCGCGATTCGAAAGAAATATCGCAAACGTAATCCTCAACAATCCTGAAGTGCTTCTATATTGGCCTGTCAAAATAGCCAATGCCAAATATTGATTGTTGTCAGTTGTTCCGACGTTTTTATGTTTCAATTGCGTTCATTTTGCCTGTGTCAGTGAAGATTTTAATAGCAGTTTACTGAGTGGCTTTGAAAGTTAAAGACGAAAGTGGCTGCTACGTGATACAAAAACATTTGAAACAAAATACTCATCTTTAAGTTCAACTTTTTGTTTATTACCACGGAATAACAAAGTTTACGGAACCAGGAGAGCCGAATTTGTATGACTCGAGCTCGGGGTAAGTCTAACTAAGTATAAGATCCCTTACACTTAAACCGTGAAATAGACAACCATGCCTGCTCATTAAAAAGTTACAACATAAGGGCTAGTAGTATTTCAACAGTTTTATGGAAACAAACGAGTCGAGCACTTCATAGAAAATGCACCATAATGTCAACCGATAGTGGAAGGGACAACACTACTAAACTTGAATTACAAACAGCACTGCACTGCCTGTAGTTCCCCGCGTGACTAAGTCTAGCTAGCAGCCTGATCTACAACATATTAGATGATTCAACAAATTCTTGAGATAAGTTTGATAAGATTTGAACTTAGGATATAACAACTATGATTCTGTACTTTGATTCTGACTAAGCAGTCTTTACTCTGATTAAGATATCTAATTTCCAAATCTGAGTGTGAGTTCTGATAATGTTTTTGGAATTTTATTTTTGATTCCGTATTCAATTTCTATACCTAAAAATCTGTATCAGATTTCACTCAAAGTTTATATGGAAATTCAAATCTTGTTTCTAGATTGACAACTGATGCTTCTTAATCTCATATCCGGTTCATGACTCGAACCCACCAGTTGGGAAGTTTGAGGTTTGAAAATTCAAAAACAAACTGTTTATAAATAATATTTATAAATCAATTTGCAACAAGCTCCAAGCCTGTTGAAATTTCTGCTTTTCAAAAAAAAAAAACATTACAAAAAAAATTAGTTTTTTTTGGACATTTTTTTGCTAAGTTTCTCAGATTTGTTACCCAAAAATTAAAAATAAATCAGGAATAACAATTTGATTTCAGTTAGTGTTAATTTTACTTTTATTCTTAGATTCGTAGATACAAGCTCTTCAAAATTCTGATAATTGATGTCCAGCCTGGCCCACGCACCAGTTTTCAGATGTTCAGCGAAGTCAAACAAGATTTTCCAACGAGAGCATGAAGCTGGAAGCATGAAATCATTAATCTTTGATGTCTATCTTCATGAATTGAGAAAAATGACATCTCATGTTTGACAATTTTGATGAAAAATTAAATTGAATCTTTCATTTCAACTTGTCTAACGTTTATGACATTCAGCATTATGTCAACTAATTTTTTAACGTATCGACCAACATACCTCAAGTTGACAGAATTGCTACCCTCAATTCACACCGCAAGATCAGCTCACAGCTGCCCCAGTTAGGGACACAAATACCGCGGCAATCATATAAGGCTTGACTCGCAATGACCTGCCCATACCTATTAATGGCTCCGAGCAACGATCAATTTTGGGCTATTGAAATGTATGTAGGTAATTCCAGCGTGATTGCGTTAAATTAATCACGATTAGAATCTTAGAAGTGCTGCCCGAAAAAGGGGTACGCTGTTCATTCTCGGCGAACGGAACGAGATTCGTCAAATTGCTGAAACGACTTTGCTCCAGTAAGGCTTTATTGGATCCGTTGCTGATTAGCGTCGATTGCTGGTTTTATGAAGGTATGGTATGGAGATTGCTCAATGCGAAACTCGCGCGGAGTTTTGCGAATTTGTTCTCGCGTGTGCCGGTAAAAAGTATAGGAAATGCTAGGAATTCGTAATGGGCTTTGTAGGTGCCCGACATTGTTCTTAGGGTTTAATTTTTTTCAAACTTTCCTAGCGCCAATCTAGAAATTCACGAGCTTTCTCGGGTCCTGTCACGTAGTTAATTGCGTTCGGTGAAAAATTGGTTTCAAACTGGTTGAACCGTGAAGCCATTTCAAATTTAAACGTGATTTATTTTAAACCATCACATCTCTTGTAGATACAGTTCAATTTATATATTGACTTATAACAAATGTGTACCAAATAGTTGATGTATTTGAATTAAAGAATTTAAATAAAATTCTGAATTTTTGGAGACAAAAGGTGATACGGTCAAAATTTGAAATCGGTGAAATCGTTTATTTAAAAAATCAAATTAAATTTCTTTTTCAAGTTTAATTAGTATGAAATTCAGGAAAAATATTCAGTTAGGCTTCCGCTTTTCCAAATCCGAATTGCCGGGCCTTACGCTTAACCCCTGCCATCAGATTTTGTACAGCCAGAAAGCCAGTTTTCCTTGAACTGCTGCTCGTCCTTATAGCAGTTTTTTGGTCTTCTTTAGGTTCCGCTTGACAATAGCCCAGTATTTCTCAATTGGGCGGAGCTCTGGCGTGTTGGCAGGGTTCTTGTCCTTGGGAACCACCTGCACGTTGTTGGCGGCGTACCACTCTATGACCTTTTTACCGTAATGGCAAGATGCCAAATCCGGCCAAAACAGTACGGAACAACCGTGTTTCTTCAGGAAAGGCAGGAAACACTCTTTTACGTAAATTTCATGGTTGACAATCCCGGAAGCTATGAAAATGCTGCTTTTCAAGCCACAGGTACAGATGGCTTGCCAAACCATATGTTTCTTCGCGAACTTTGACAGTTTCATGTGCTTGAAAATTTCTGCTACCTTTCCCCTTCCTTTTGCCGTGTAAAACTCCTGTCCCGGAAGCTGATTGTAGTCGGTTTTGACGTAGGTTTCGTCGTCCATTACCACGCAGAACTTCGTCAGCATCGTCGTGTACAGCTTCCGGGATCGCGCTTTGGCCGTCGTATTTTGTTTATCATCGCGATTTGGAGTCACTACCTTCTTGTAAGTCGATAGTCCGGTTCATTTTTTGGCTAGATGCGCGGTTGTAGACGATACACCCAGCTTATTTGAGGCATCTCGGAGAGAGAGGTTAGGGTTTCGCTTGAAACTACCGGCAACTCTCTTTGTGGTCTCAGCGGCTTCCGGTTTTCGATTTCCCCTTGATCCAGACTTCCTGGCTGTCGACAAACGTTCCCAAAACACTTTAATTTCATTTGTAACGGTTGATTTGGCAACTTTTAGCGATTTTGCCAGCTTTGCGTGCGAGTAGCTCGGATTTTCGCGATGCGCGAGCAAAATTTTGATACGCTGCGCTTCTTCTTTTGACAACTAAAGGGTGAATTCCAAAATCAAAATAGGAGCAACATTCTACACACACACACCTTCAAAATGAGGGATGTTCAGCTTTTTAAATGCAAAATTGAAAGAAATACGTCAAGTTGATATTGACCAAATTTTTACCGTATCACCCTTTAATTCGATAACTATTCGAGCACATGGAACCAATTTGGAATGAAGGGCTATTTGGATATGGGAAAAGATTCTATGATTGTTTGAGACCCCTTCCTACTTGAATTGGAAGGATAGGAAGAAGGGAGGGAGCCCATACAATATTTGCTATTTTCGAAAACTGATCAAGCGAGGGAAATCAAATTTGGATTGCGAGGGTATTTGGGTGAACGTCATTTTCACAAGATGATTTGAAGCCCTTCCCACGTTTCATTGGGGAAATAGAAAGGGGAAAGGGGGCTCCCATACCATTTTTTGCATAACTAGAGGAATAATCTAGCAAATAGAACTAAATTTGGCATGGAAGGATATTTGGATACGGAAAAAGATCCTATATGGTTCTTTGAGACCCCTCTCATTCTTCCATTGAGTAAGATAGAAAGAGGAGACGGGTGCCCCATACATTTTTGTGCATATCTATAGAATTAGTCATACGAAAGAAACCAACTCAACACATTAAGGACCGCTAAGAAATCTTAGGCCGAAAACACCAAATTTGGCATTCAATATCTCAGAAACGACTGGACCAAATGTTGCTATCTACTATGCTAAATCTACTAATTTTGCAACTTTGAGTTATCGAAAGTGCTGTACACAATAGTGCAGAATAAAGTTTCTCCATAAAATGTATCACTTATGCTTCTCAGTGAAGCGCACTTGCTTCAAGCGAAAAATCGAGATATCTCGTATTTGGTCCTCAATGTGTTAAGTAGAGGGGGGTATTTGGGATGGAAACATATGTATTTCTATGCTCATTTAGGAACCCTCGCTGTTAGTAGAACTGGCAACCTTGGTACGGGATCGGACAAACGTCAACGCGTTGGCGCCGAAAAAGAATTGTCATTGTTAGAAAATTGATCGAAACTGCGACACATTTTTTCTTGACCTGGCAGTTAGTTAGTTTGAAGTGAATTGTTTTTAGCGAAAACAGTATGTATTTGATCATTAGTTATTTGATCATTCTTTAATGTATTTTGTTATAGTAGGTGGAATCTATTTTGCTAGTTGCGCGTGATTTGAGTGCTCGCAGATTTGTGAGTCGGAAGAGGTTAGGTGATAGAAATTCCTTACTGCGCAATTTGCCACTAAAATATTGTATTTCCTTTGATAGTTTGAGTGACCGTTCGATTGTTCCGGTTAGGTGTACCGGGTTGAGCTCAATTAGAGCGGTAGGAAAGAAAAAGCGTAAGTACGCAAGAATACTTGTTTGTACCCGATGATAAATATGATTTTCGTCCATTAGCTTCAAATAGCCGGTGATATCCGATGGTTTAGGGTTGCCAGAGCTAGAGCTTAGGGTAAACGGCGAAACTTATTTGTAAGTTCATAAAAGATTGTTTACATTATCACCATTTAATAATAAATGTATTTACAGTCGAGTTCGTTCGCATACAACGTACTACGGAACAGTTTTTATTTCCCACAAATCTCGAAAATAAAGCTGCAACGAGCAACCTAAACCTGGAACCGATGATGGAAGGCCCTACCGGAGAGCTGTTCAACTGCGTGACATGTCGCCGCCCGGATTCAGCGCAGAGCATGGTCGCTTGTGACGAGTGTTCGCAATGGCAACATTATGGATGCGCCGGTGTTACGGCTACCATAGCCGATCGAAGCTGGCTCTGCTGCAGATGCGTAGCTAGTCACAACGCAGTTAATTCGACTCAAACCGGCAACATAAACTCGCCCGAAGCACACACAACGTTTGCTTCAGCTCGCGCCGCTGAACGTCATGATAATACCACCGGTCCAATAAGAGGGAGACAGGACGATCCAAATTTCGGAAGACTTCAATCCTCGTCTAATTCGAATGCCGGATCAGTCGTCTCAGTCAATGCTATTGCTCATCTTCGTTTAAGGCACCTGAAAGAGCAAAAGGATTTGGAGGATCAAAAAGCGGAACGGGATCGCGAGTTTCTTGCTAGAAAGCAGCAGCTAGAAGCAGAAATAGCTTTGGAAGAGCTCAATGAAGGATGTGATCGTAGCGTAGGAGGAAAAAGTCATCGAAGTATCGCCGGTTGGGTGGAACAACAATGCGGATTCGTGCATACTTCTACCCCAGTCCAGCAGAAACCCGAGACAGTGGCTCCAAGTGCGAACCCACATCCCGCCATCCAACAGCGAGAGGAGCGGCAAAGAATGCAAGCAATAATTCAATCAGGTCAACAGATTCAACCAAGCACTGCGCCAAAACAAGTAGAGATTCCAGTAAGAAATCCTCCCCCAGCTATAGCACCGGGCCCAAGGAGCAATTATCTTGATTCGAATCCACGTTTTCCGCCAGTGGCTCAGAATCCAGTTCCACCTGTACCAGTGAATCCGCTAACATTGCCACCGCCGAGCTCGTCGCAGTTCCCTGGATTTCCAGTGATGAATAACCCCTACGGGACGATGTATTTTCCAAATATTCCTGACATGCCGTCATCTGGTGCTGATTATCAGTTTGCGCACCCTCAGGGAGGAGTCTTTATCAACAACCCAGTCAGGCATCCGAACTTTGGTTTGAATGTACAGCCGTGTGCTTGGCAAGCATCCGAGCAGCACCCGCCTACAGTTCCACCAACAGTGTCAGCAGATTTGGGTAAAGGATTTCCTCATGCTACAGGTCGCATGATTACGCCACAGCAACTGGCGGCGCGTCAAGTTGTCTCTAGAGACCTCCCCCAGTTTTCCGGGGACCCACTCGAGTGGCCCATGTTCTTGAATGCATTTGAATCGACAACGGCCATGTGTGGCATACAACCCGACGAGAACCTCGCTAGGCTACAGAAGAGTCTTGTTGGTAGCGCTCGCGAAAAGGTTCAGAATATTCTAACGCTGCCGGATGCAATCCCGGAAATTATCGACATCCTACGAGCCGAGTGTGGAAGGCCAGACCAAATTGTATACTGTCTGCTATCCAAGATCCGGAAAACCGCTCAGCCGTCTGTGACGAAATTGGAGACGCTTGTGACGTTCGGCAGAGAGGTACGCAACATGGTGACGTACATGCAGTCAGCGAAACTGAACACCCATTTGGACAATCCACTCTTGCTGGCAGAGCTTGTTGCTAAGCTTCCACCCGACTTGCAGCTACAATGGGGTATGAAGTTAGCAGCTCTTCCGGAACCATCGCTTGGTGATTTCTGTGCGTTTGTGTCGGTTTATCGAACAGCGGCATGCAAGGTGAAATTGACGTCGGATGTTGGTCTGAATGAAAAAGCCACAAAAGGTGTTGTGAGAAAGGAGAAGCCAGTTTATTTGAACGCACATTCCGCCTCCGTGTCCTCAGCGCCTGGACCACCGCCTTCGAAAGTTAATCCGGAGCTAAAGCCGTGCCTGATGTGCAAAAGTACAACGCACAGAGTCCGAACTTGTAAGCAGTTCGAAACGTTGCCGCTCGAAGAGAAGCTGAGGTTCATCAGTGAAACGGGAATGTGTAGGCGTTGTCTGGCGCCGCATGGAAGGTGGCCTTGCCGAAACAAGCAGCCTTGCGGGATCAATGGATGCCCTGAGCCCCACCATAAACTGCTACATCCAGGAAGTTGTTCGACTCTCAAGAGTCAAGGATCGGAATCTTCTGTATCGGTAACTGCCCATCATCAACACCAGCAAGGCACCACATTCTTCAAAATACTTCCGGTGACTCTTCACGCGAACGGGAAGTCGGTGTCCACATTTGCTTTTCTGGACGACGGATCCGACCTGACGCTGGTCGAAGACGAACTTATCGACGAACTGGGCTTGGTGGGCGAAAGAATTCCGCTTTGCTTGCAGTGGACTAGTAACGTCACGAGAAGTGAGAGTAACTCTCGTAAGGTCGAGATAGGTATCTCAGGTGCATCGAACAATCGCATCCATCAGCTGGCGAACGTAAGAACCGTTGAGAGCTTGGAATTACCGAAGCAGAGCCTGGATTATGAAAGTCTCTCGAAGCAATTCCCCCATCTGAGTGGACTTCCCATCAGCAGCTACCGGACGGCCGTGCCACGAATTCTTATCGGTGTCGATAATGCCCAGCTCAACTTAGCTTTGAAGAAGAGGGAAAGATCCGGAGGAGAACCTATTGCTGCTAAATTTCGCCTCGGATGGGCAATATTCGGTGGAAGACGAGCACCTGAGACGATAGGTAGTGCTTTCGTTCATGTCTGCGAGAGCTCCAATAGCCGCGAGCTCCATGAACCGGTCCAGCAGTATCTTGAATTCGAAAACCTGGCGATATCCGGATTGAATCCACCCGAATCCGATGAAGATCGACGGGCCAGAAGATTGCTCGAAAAGACGACAGTTTGTATACCATCCGGAAAGTTCCGAACTGGATTGCTTTGGAAAAGCGATGAGCCGGTTTTTCCGAACTTTACCAAGGCAGTACGTCGACACAGTTGTTTTGAAAGGCGCTTGCTGAAAGATCCCGAACTGAAAACTAATATTGACAAACAAATCAACGATTATCTACACAAGGGGTACGTTCACAAAGCAACGTCAGACGAGCTCCGCAACAGTGACGACGGAAAGATTTGGCAGCTGCCAATCAGCGCAGTGCGACATCCGAGAAAGTTAACAAAAGTGCGTGTATTCTGGGATGCTGCGGCTACGTATGGAGGAATCTTTCTGAGCTCCCAGCTTTTGAAAGGTGCGGATTTGGTGAAGCCGCTTCTATCTGTCATCTGCCAATTCCGACAGAAACAGTATGCCATCGCTGGGGACATAAGGCAGATGTTCCAGTTGATTATTCGTCCGGCAGATAGAAACGCACAACGATATTTGTATCAGGAGAATTCAGAAGCTGCGCTCGATGTGAACATGGACGTCGCAACGTTCGGGGCAGCGTGCTCCCCGTGTTCAGCACAGTTAGCTAAGAATGGAAATGCCCAGGAACATAAAGATCGTTATCCGGAAGCTGCTGAAGCAATTGTTGACAACACATATGTTGACGATTTCCTTGCGAGCTGTGCCATTGAAGAGGCAACGAAACTGACTTTGGAAGTGAGTCTGGTCAACCGATCAGCTGGTTTGGAGATACCTAGTTGGCAGTCGCACTCCAAACACGTTCTGAAACGGGTTGGGGTGACTACTGGAGATAATTTTGTAGTCAACATGGAAAATTGCTCGCGGTGTGGTGGTCTACTCAACCGAATTGCTAACCTGTATCATTTTGCGCACCGCTTTAAGCGCTTCAAACGGGATCCTGTGGAATCTAGTAAGTCCTGTGGTGGTCTGAATCGTGATGATTATGTGTCGGCGGAAACAGCCATTTGGCGGGCTGTGCAGCGACAGTTGTTTGCAGGAGAAATTCAAGCGCTTAGAAGCAGTTCTGAGCTCTCATCGAAGCAGTGGAAGCGTATCGGCAAGGGAAGTGTCCTAGCGAAGCTATCACCGGTGATCGATGAGTCCGGTGTTCTCCGGATGGCGAGCGGAATCGACCCTCAAGCGGCTCATTATTCGTTAGACGTGCGAAATCCTGTGATAGTACCAAAAGATCATAATGTCACCACTCCTTTGATCCTGCGATTTTACCAAAGGTACGGCCATGCCAATATCGAGACGGTACTGATCGAGTACAAGCTACGTTACTACATTCCCCGGATGAGAGCCAGTTCGGAGAAGGCGATTAAGACTATCTTGCACCATCGAAGGCTAGACGATGAAGGACTGCGAACATTGCTCTCGGAAGCAGAATTGATAGCCAACGCCCACCCGCTGACGTTCGTGCCGCTGGAGGATCCCAAGGAAGAAGTGCTGACTCCAAATAATTTCCTTTGGCTAAGTTCCGGCGAGGACAGTAAACCACCAAGGGTACCAATCGACGATGTTACACCTTTTCGACCAAACTGGAAGGTTATTCAACACTTAACAAACCAGTTTTGGAAGCGCTGGGTGCAAGCTTACCTACCTACTATAGCCTGCAGGACGAAATTGTTCACGGAAACGCGGCCGCTGAAGGTCGGCGATCTAGTGGTCATCGTAGACGAGTCCGTGCGCAACGGATGGCTCCGAGGTAAAGTGGTGAGGACTTATCCAGGACGAGACGGACAAGTTCACAAGGTCGACGTGGAGACTTGCGACGGATCTACTCTTCAAAGGCCAGCGGTAAAGGTTGCTCTGTTGGACGTGCAGGAGGAGAGTAAAGTCGATTGACTACGACGTTACGGGTTGGGGTGTTAGTAGAACTGGCAACCTTGGTACGGGATCGGACAAACGTCAACGCGTTGGCGCCGAAAAAGAATTGTCATTGTTAGAAAATTGATCGAAACTGCGACACATTTTTTCTTGACCTGGCAGTTAGTTAGTTTGAAGTGAATTGTTTTTAGCGAAAACAGTATGTATTTGATCATTAGTTATTTGATCATTCTTTAATGTATTTTGTTATAGTAGGTGGAATCTATTTTGCTAGTTGCGCGTGATTTGAGTGCTCGCAGATTTGTGAGTCGGAAGAGGTTAGGTGATAGAAATTCCTTACTGCGCAATTTGCCACTAAAATATTGTATTTCCTTTGATAGTTTGAGTGACCGTTCGATTGTTCCGGTTAGGTGTACCGGGTTGAGCTCAATTAGAGCGGTAGGAAAGAAAAAGCGTAAGTACGCAAGAATACTTGTTTGTACCCGATGATAAATATGATTTTCGTCCATTAGCTTCAAATAGCCGGTGATATCCGATGGTTTAGGGTTGCCAGAGCTAGAGCTTAGGGTAAACGGCGAAACTTATTTGTAAGTTCATAAAAGATTGTTTACATTATCACCATTTAATAATAAATGTATTTACAGTCGAGTTCGTTCGCATACAACGTACTACGGAACAGTTTTTATTTCCCACACTCGCTCATTCCAGTGGGAGGATGAAAAGGGAAGAGGAGGGCTCTCATTTTTTTTTTTTTTTGCAAAACCCGGTTACATTTTAAGCAAATGGGGTCAAATGTTTCATAGGAAAGTACACTGAGGTTTTTTTTACCTAGCGCGGTTTTTTTACGCGGATTTTCGAATTAACACGGCTTTTTTTACACGGATTTCGCGAATAAACGCGGTTTTTGAGAGAAAATATTCTAAGAGTTTTTCAAAGGAAAACACTTAGAATCTTTTTGTAGTTGGGATAATCTTAGCTCTGAGACTAAGAGCTAAGAACGTGATGCATGAGACCTGAGACCTGAGAGTTGAGACCTGAGACCTGAGACATGAGACACGAGACATGAGACCTGAGACATGAGACCTAAGACTTGAGACCTGAAATATAAGACTCGAGATCTGAGACACGGGACATGAGACATGAGACCTGAGACTTGAGACCTGAGACCTGAGACATGAGACATGAGACCTGAGCCACGAGACATGAGACCTGAGACTTGATACCTGAGACTTGAGACCTGAAATACTAGACTCGAGATCTGAGACACGAGACATGAGACCTGAGACCTGAGACCTGAGGCCTGAGACCTGAGACCTGAGACCTGAGACCTGAGACCTGAGACCTGAGACCTGAGACATGAGACATGAGACATGAGACATGAGACATGAGACATGAGACCTGAGACTTGAGGCCTGAGACTAAGACATGAGAAATGAGACATGAGACCTGAGATCTGAGACACGAGACATGAGACCTGAGACCCGAGACTTGAGACCTGAGGCCTGAGACCTGAGACCTGAGACATGAGACACGAGACATGAGACATGAGACTTGAGACCTGAGACTTGAGACATGAGATCATGAGACATGAGACGATCTGAATTCCACACTGTCAAATACGCCTCACTATATTCTATTATTCCAATTATCTTATTGATTTTATTTTTTATCTTAAAAACTAGCTGACCCGGTGTGCATTGATTGCTACACCTTGCAAAAATAAATGTAATTTGTAAAAAAATATTGAAATTTATATTTTTTAAAGCATTTTTTTTAAATCAAACCTCATCATGGTTTAGAACCAACAATTTTCAAATGAAAGCTGCAGCTGGAGTACCGAATTGCAATTCAAAGGTGGTTTATAATATTTACTGAAGCTTGATCTCGAAACTTGTTTTTCAAGATCTGAAATTTGCGCTCTGTTTTTAAAGCTTCATAATGACTCAAATAATGTCAATATTAATGGATTTTCCACCTTTTTCCCAAAGTGGGAAGTTACGAACTTTCATAAAAACATTTGTCACATCTATTTTTGAGTTATGCCAAATATCCGTACGCAAAAAACCCTCTTTTACAATATGGTCCCTTCTTTGAAAAGCTCTTTATTAAAAACTTACATGGGAGTTCCCCCCTCCTTTCCAATTTTGTCCCCCACTGCTTGAAGAAGGTAGGCTGATTTACCTGGCTCAAGTTTACATAAATTTCTAATTAAAAGAAAAAGATTCGCATATCGGAATTTATTGCAAATTGTACTTTATGGAAATAGAATTTTGAAAACCGATCAATAGCGTGAATCGGGATAGTTTTTTGAGTATATTCCAAAAATTCTGTATTATGAGCACTTGCAGACCCTGATTAGCTTTATATGATGTATTTTTTTGGAGTTTAAAAAAAAAGCTATCGAAATTTGAAGAAAAAAAAACCAAGAAAAGGATTTTTAATAAACATTTTCAAACAGCTTTTTTCACCATCCTCGCCCTTCAAAGCAGTTTGAATATCTATCCTTTTAACGCCAAAATTATGTTTAAAAAATGTTTCGCCATATGCCAAACCCGTGGATATGAGCTTGTAGTTTTCCCAACAAACAACACTTATCATGGCATGAAAATTATCGATTTTATACAGTGCAAATTTCTTTTTTAATAAATTTATTAAAGCAAGATATTACAGTTGCATCACTTAATAATTTCTCCGCGTTTTTTATTTTCTCTTTAAAAGTCAAATATTCAAAAATATTGGCAAAAACAAATTTCTAAGTTAACATTTGTTTCGTTTATTGGGGCAAGTGTGAATGCAAAGCTTATTTTCAGATGCGTCAGAGTAATGGCTTAAAATGGATTTAATACGCATATTTGTTTGTTTGTTTTATTAAGTTTCATTGATATATCTGCAGAATTCCAGCAGTAGAAATTTATGTTTGTTATTCCACTTTTAACGAATGCTGTTCAAAGCAAATGACCATCTTTTACAAAGACATTTAAGAATTTTAAATATCCGCTTTAGTTTCAACATTCGGAATACCCCTTCTGGTCTTTCCAACATATTGAATCATTTTGAAGATGAATTTCTTAAAAGTTCGACGTTTGCCCTTGCCCCACCGTGTAAGTTGACAGGAGGGAATATTGTTTTGAACACTTTAAAATTCTCATTAAATTTCTCATGAAAATTTTGCTTCCAGTTGAATATCAGTTCTAAAGTCTCATTTTTCAAAAAAGAAGCGGATCGAAAGTCTCTTTTATGCAGCCATGTAACACAAAAACACTTTTCATGTCAAGTACGTACTCGAATTGGTATGTAAGCAAAAAGTACGATGTTTTTTTTCAGAATTATTTAAAATAAAAAGCTCCCATTTTCATTTCTAAATTCGTTTCAGTTGTGTATTTGGGCCGAAGTAACAATTTTGAGAAGAAAATATATTTTTTTTTAATTTTTTGTAACAGAGAACAGAGTGTTCCTTGAATTAAAATTCTTTCGGAAAATGAATTCCCTCACTTTTGGTCAATAAAAATCAGTTTATTTCACTGATACCTTTCACTTATGAACCTGTCAGTAATATCTTATCTAATTTGAAGAAAAGACTCTTGATCATTTCATGTGTCGGATCGGATTGTTTTATCTTCTTTTTCAGTTATGTACATTTTTACATGTTCAACAAAATGTTTCCGATCTACCTCTGTAGAAAACATCTTATTCATATTTCTGTTATCAATATGATTCAAAAATAACCTTGTAGGCAAAATGGGTTAAAAGTTGTATGTAAATTCTTAACTTTCAGTATTTTTTTTTTCAATTGTCCGCAAAGTCCGCATTATTTCATTAGCATCAGAACTAAATTCATATTTTTTAGACAACAAATGCTATATGGACAACAAATATGGAAGTATTTTTGCAAATCTTTCAATTACTTTTGATTCGATTGATAAAATACCAATCCTATCACATTTAGGCGTCTTTATTTCCACGTGCTGTGTACAACTAAGCAAGAAAAAACATATCTAGGTTGCATATCGCCCCACGTGCAAACGAAATATATAGGTACTTGGTTGAGAAACAGGCGCCTAATTGTTAAATTTTTCCAGCGATCAATGAACAGTATGCTTTGGTTACTATCCACTTGCGACGACGTTTGCTTGGCCATAGAGGCTAAAGACAAACTCCTCAAAGAAAAGAAAATCTCTAAAAATGAATTTTTCAATTTCAGATTTTTGGCAAAAAAATGTGAATGTTTTATTCGATCGGCAAAATGTCAATCTGGATCACATCTAGGCGTCATTCATAACCATGTGCTGTACAAATGAGCTAGGAATGAAGTAGAAAAAAAATCACATCAAGGCTTCATATCGCCACCCCTTGCATTGAAAATATGCTTGGTAGAGAAATTCGCGCCAAAATATTCCCACTGATCAGTATGCTATGCCATGGTTACTATCCTCTCGCGACGTTGACTTGCGACGCCTCGACCATGGAGACGAAAAACAAATTTTGAATTAACGAGGTTATTTTTACACGGATTTTCGAATTAACGCGGTTTTTTTACGCGGATTTTCGAATGAACGCAGTTTTTTTTACGCGGATTTTTTACGCGGTACGAAACCCCCGCGTAATAAAAAACCTCAGTGTATATTGAAATGAGAATTTTAGACTTCTCCATTCTTTTCAGTGGGGAGACAGAAAACCGGGAGAGGTGCACCCATACTTTTATCTAATAACTCGAGAAATGATGTGAGTGAATTCTACATAGAAAGAATTTGAGTTCGAGAAATATTTTCTTGATTATAAAACAAAGGAGCTCTTTAAGTTTTTTTTTTTAATAATTTGGAAACTGATCAAGCAAATTGAAATAAATTTGGAATGGGAGAGCAATTTTATACAAGTAAATTTTTTTTGCAGAATTTAGTAACATATAAATTAATAAATACGGTGTATTGATTTCAGACACAAAATAATGATTGCAAAACAAATTTTAGGTCAGGGTTTGAGAATAGAAAAAGTCATTTGAGAAAATTAGAATTAATCTTTTCTGTATTGTAATTCGAAAATTACAACTTTCATTTCAATGCGCAATGGGTTGAATGATGTTGAAATTTAATTTTAAAATAATGACTTGAAAACTTTAAATTCAAATTACTCTCAAAATTTGCATCAATTTTACAAGGTGTAGCAGAGTACATCGGGTCAGCTAGTTGGACATAAATTATAAAAAATCGTGCAAACTGAGAGTAGCCTTCTAGCTAGACCCCATCGAAGGTTCCGTTCGGAGTTTAAGGGAGCTGCAAAATAAACCATTGTAGTGCATTTTTAACCGTTTTACAACGCCTTGTAAAAATCAGTTCAGTAGTTTCTGAGATATTAGGCTCAAGATCTGGCATTCCCACCTTTTTTCTCGACGGTTATTTCTGCACCATAAAACGGGGTAACTTTGATCACCGGGGTAACTTTCACCAACATTGAATTTTTCCACAATATCACCAATAACTCAGTCTATAGTTAGAATTTTTGAAAACTGTTTTCTACGTTTGAAAGCCTATTAATTGAGTATCAAATAAGCAAAATTTTGTTTGTATTCGAAATTATTTTCTGTTGGTAAAAATGGAATTTCAAAATCTTAAAATATCTGTTTTTTCCAAGGCTCGCAAACAAACAGCTCTCCTGATGATACCAAAAAGCATTTAGAAGCAAATGGGTTAATGAATTTGAAAGAAAAACTTTTTTTTCTTTGTATATGTATAGTTATAGTTTAATGAAAAATTTTCGATATTTAAAAAATAAGGACATTTTTCAAGAGTAAGCCCGTATTAGACAAATGGATAGGAACCCTCTCAAATGGTTAAATTTAAAGAATAAATTAAAATGGATTAATGGGAGGGCCTAGGGGAATGTGTGAAGGTAAAATTGCTTTTGTATTTTTAAGCTAAAACTATTTAGCAATTATTATAATTTTTGCCCCTAAATGTATGAAGCATCATTGTTCTGTTTTCGATTATAAATGTTTTAAAAACAAATCGCTGAAAAGCAGGCATGTCAAACTGGGAGTTTGCGGGCCGCATACGGCCCGCGGCCTTGTTCAATGCGACCAGCATAGCCCAGATGGCAGCAACGTTACACGATTTGTCTATGTATCGTGTGATCAACATCTTTTAAATAAGTGGTCGTGAATCTCGTTTTTAAGCTTTTTCCCTCAGATTTAAGCTTTTTTTGAGCATAGGAGACGAAAGCTTAAATCTGATGAAAAAAGCTTAAATCTGTCAAAACGAGGGGAAAAAAAGGGAAATCTGAGAGATGTGCTCCATACGGTTTGAATAGCGTTGCCGCCGCCTGGCGTAGCCCTGTCTTAAATTATCACAAAATTCCCTACTTCACAGAAGTACGCTGGCTTTCCTGCCACAAAATTTTAAAAAGATTTTTTTTGCTACGAGAGGAAATAATATTATTTTTGGAAATGAAAGATTTTTAATGCAGCCCGCACACTTAAACGAGTTTGACATGCCTGTTGAAAAGCAAGCTAAAATTGATAAACTAGCATTTAGAAATATTATGAAGATGTTTTGTATCCTGATGATCAAGAAAATTCGTCAAAACTGTCAAAAGAGAAACTGATGAATGTCACCCCAAAGCGTCAAATTCTGTACAGAGACCAAATAGATTTTTAAATCAAATTTTAAGTAGTCTTATAAATTTCTGCAACCATGTTCTACGTTCATAGGAGTCCAGTACTGGTTTTAAAAATATGAAACATGCCCGGTTCCCCTTAACAAAATAATTACCAAATCGAAAAATATTGAAAAACGTGATCAATCTTACCCCGGATTACGGTAACCAAAACAGACGTTGGTATTTTGAATGTTAATTGGTTACTTGCCCAACTTACCCTTGAAGGTATTAAGTCTTCTTGCAAACAGACTTCAAACAATGTAAAAGACTATAAAAGAACAAAAAAAAAGATGTTTTGAGAATTTTCCCAAATCTGCCAAACGTAGGCGTTAAAAACTCTAGTACTAAAGCAGTTGATGTCTTTATGATCAATTAATATCTATATTTGAATAATGAGCGTGCAAGTATTATCTAACCATGGACTACACGTCGAGCAATTATTTCTTCACCATGTTTCTGTATATAAAATTAAAAAAAAACTTGACATTTTTAATTGCTGTGGTAAAAATTGTTTTACGACCGCGAATAACGTTCATTTGAGCTCATGGTCACAAGATGGTTAATACATGTGTTCAAAGTTAGTAACCATAAATCAACAAATCTGCAGAAAAAATGTGCACTCAAAGTGGATAGAAAATTTTCACTAGATACCGCTATCCTAAAAATTATTTTAGTCAAATTACATAAAGTCAGTTGCTAATAGAAAAGCTTAGCAATTATTCAATGCCCAAATTCAACCTTTCACATAAATGTCAACCTTCTCGAGGTGATAGAAAACTTTAAATAAAAACATACATGGAACTTTGATCATTTGATACCTACTCTCTGAAATGGAATCAAATGTCACATTCAATTTTCCGAGTTGTGAAATGAAGCATCTAAACAGATTTTCCCATCACACCACTGCACTGATGCATAATCGTCAACCATATACTGCAACATTTTTCGCGACCTGGCTAATTATATGCGGCACGTCATAAATAAAACATCGCTATAAACTTCCATTCATGAAAGCTTCATCATTCAAACGGCCTGCATTGGAGCAAAAGATCGCCATGCTGGGTGATCAATATTTATAGCTAAGCAAGCGAGCTGCTGCAGATGTCCAAATAAATTTAAGCTAAAAAAAGTTGCAAAAATGACACATGGCTCTACATCGCCAATAAAGGAAGGCTCCTGTAGACGGACGTGTTTGTCCTCCGTTGCTTGGTTTGATACCTATCTATCTATGTAGGTATCTCTCCATGTGTCGATTTCAGCACCCAGTCTGCAAGCAGCATGGCCGTCTTCCGATGGAGATTGATTCATAATAAATTAGGTGCGTACGACCGTTTACCTAAACTCAAAACAGAAAACGTGTGTGATGAAGTGGATTGCCAGTGGCAATAATTCACATTAGCACTCTCTTTGGTTCATATGTTTGATGTTGAAGGTATACAAACACTCAAAAATAGAAAAGTAGTTTCACAGTTAGCGTAGAAATGTTTTTTGCTTCTTCAGCTCAGCATTAACCAGTAAAAGCTAAAAGAACGTTGGAAGTTCAAACGCAAAAGCAATCTACAATGTTTGTTTGGAATAACAATATAGCGTCGATTGTTGAGGATTTCAGGATCAGAATTTCTATCTAGATTCATAATCAACATTCGCACAAAATGCGAAAAGTGTAATACGAACGCGATACAGTTGCTCCCTCGATATCGATTTTCGTTTACACCAACAATCGCCTAAGTCGCGAACATATTTCACTTAACCAGAAACCGCCCGGTTTCAGAATTTCGCCTCCATTATGGTGGTCGGAAACGGCAAAGTCATTTCTGGCCACGATGCCGACGACGAGGAGGAGGGTCGTAAAACTTCCTTCAGCGACTTTTCCTTTTTCCCGGATTTCAGTCTTTGGCAGAATTTTTTTTTTCGCCTCTGCCCCATTCCTTCATTCATGGAAAACGTTGAATGCAGAGACAAAAAAATAAACAGCACAATCGACGAACCAGTGTGGGTGAGTTCATTCATGCCTGAACACAGTTTTTTCTGGTATTATTTTAGTGGCCCCTCGATGGCTCAGCGAAACAAGTTTTGTCGATGTAGTAAGCCCGTAACTAGATTAGGCTTGTTCTTGTTGCTATTTTGCTGGTTCTTTGCAAGGCTTCTAGCTTCAAGCGGTTTTGTTCCTTCTTGTAGACGTCAGCCTGCGTCCGTCATCAATTACCATGTAATTTGCTCATATTGGCATCGTTCGTTACCGATAAATAAGATAATTTCGTCCAGTTGGATGCCATTTTCCATGATCGTAACTTGCACGGGATTGTTTCGTTCTTCGTAGCATACGTCTTTGACTCAATCTAGTGTAGTTTCAATGTTGTATTCTTATTACAAGAACCATAAGCTCAAAAAATCGGAGAGTTTTAAACCAAATTTGGTCTCTTCCACCAGTCAGTTCTTATATTTTTTTGTGGATACCTGAAACAGCATCTTCAAAATTTTTTATCAATTTTTTGGAACTGCTTTTTCGCTGAACAGCTTTGTCCAAAACTGTTACTTCGTATCTTGCTAGACAAAAAAAGCTATTAGATATTGAATGGGGGCACGTCTTTTGACATTAAAAAACCAATTCTCTGTATTTAGATGATTGAGTATTGAATTCAAGATCTTACGTAAAAAATGTTACATTGATTACACTAGGGAACAGCATTTTTCTTGCTTATGTTCTTATAACGATTTTTGGGAGATTTTAGAGTCCTATATTCTAATTATTTGTCAAATTTTCTCTATTTTCTCATGTTAATGTGATATGCCGTGTGGAAATGACAAAAATGACAAAAACAAAAAAAAATACAAAAATTACAAAAATGTCAAAAAAGACAATAATGACAAAAATGACAAAAATGACAAAAATGACAAAAATGACAAAAGTGACAAAAATTACAAAAATGACAAAAATGGCAAAATGACAAAAATGACAAAAATGACAAAATGACAAAAATGACATATATGACAAAAATGACAAAAATTACAAAAATGACAAAAATGACAAAAATGACAAATATGACAAATATGACAAAAATGACAAAAATGACAAATATGACAAAAATGACAAAAATGACAAAAATGACAAAAATGACAAAAATGACCAAATTGACCAAATTGACAAAATTGACAAAATTGACAAAATTGACAAAATTGACAAAAATGACAAAAAATGACAAAAAAGACAAAAATGACAAAAATGACCAAATTAACAAAATTGACCAAAATGATGAAAATGACAAAAATGACAAAAATGACAAAAATGACAAAAATGAAAAAAATGACAAAAATGACAAAAAATAAAAATGACAAAAATGACAAAAATGACAAAATTGACAAAATTGACAAAAATGACAAAAATGACAAAAATGACAAAAATGACAAAAATGACAAAAATGACAAAAATGACAAAAATGACAAAAATGACAAAAATGACAAAAATGACAAAAATGACAAAAATGACAAAAATGACAAAAATGACAAAAATGACAAAAATGACAAAAATGACAAAAATGACAAAAATGACAAAAATGACAAAAATGACAGAAATGACAAAATTGACAAAAATGACAAAAATGACAAAATTGACAAAAATGACAAAAATGACAAAAAAGACGAAAATGACAAAAATGACAAAAATGACAAAAATGACAAAAATGATAAAAATGACAAAAATGACAAAAATGACAAAAGTTACGAAAATTACAAAAATGACAAAAATGACAAAAATGACAAAAATGACAAGAATGACAAAATTGACAAAATTTACAAAATTGATAAAAATGACAAAAATGACAAAAATGACAAAAATGACAAAAATTACCAAATTAACAAAATTGACCAAAATGATGAAAATGACAAAAATGACCAAATAAACAAAATTGACAAAATTGACAAAAATAATAAAAATGACAAAAATGACAAAAATGACAAAAATGACAAAAACGACAAAAATTACGAAAATTACAAAAATTACAAAAATGGCAAAAATGACAAAAATGACAAAAATGACAAAAATGACAAAAATGACAAAAATGACAAAAATTACAAAAATGACAAAAATTACAAAAATTACAAAAATGACAAAAATGACAAAAATGACAAGAATGACCAAATTGACAAAATTGACAAAATTGACAAAATTGACAAAAATGACAAAAATGACAAAAAATGACAAAAATGACAAAAATGACCAAATTAACAAAATTGATCAAAATGATGAAAATGACAAAAATGACAAAAATGACAAAAATGACAAAAATGAAAAAAATGACAAAAATGACAAAAATGATAAAAATGACAAAAATGACAAAAATGACAGAAATGACAAAATTGACAAAAATGACAAAAATGACCAAATTGACAAAATTGACAAAATTGACAAAAATGACAAAAATGACAAAAAAGACGAAAATGACAAAAATGACAAAAATGACAAAAATGACAAAAATGACAAAAATGACAAAAATGACAAAAATGACAAAAATGACAAAAATGATAAAAATGACAAAAATGACAAAAATGACAAAAGTTACGAAAATTACAAAAATGACAAAAATGACAAAAATGACAAAAATGACAAGAATGACAAAATTGACAAAATTTACAAAATTGACAAAAATGACAAAAATGACAAAAATGACAAAAATGACAAAATGACAAAAATTACCAATTAACAAAATTGACCAAAATGATGAAAAAGACAAAAATGACCAAATTAACAAAATTGACAAAATTGACAAAAATAATAAAAATGACAAAAATGACAAAAATGACAAAAATGACAAAAACGACAAAAACGACAAAAATGACAAAAATGACAAAAATGACAAAAATGACAAAAATGACAAAAATGACAAAAATGACAAAAATGACAAAAATGACAAAAATGACAAAAATGACAAAAATGACAAAAATGACAAAAATGACAAAAATTACAAAAATTACAAAAATTACGAAAATGATAAAAATGACAAAAATGACAATGATGACAAAAATTACAAAAATTACGAAAATTACAAAAATTACAAAAATGGCAAAAATGACAAAAATGACAAAAATGACAAAAATGACAAAAATGACAAAAATGACAAAAATGACAAAAATGACAAAAATGACAAAAATGACAAAAATGACAAAAATGACAAAAATTACAAAAATGACAAAAATGACAAAAATGACAAAAATTACAAAAATTACAAAAATGACAAAAATTACAAAAATTACAAAAATGACAAAAATGACAAGAATGACCAAATTGACAAAATTGACAAAATTGACAAAATTGACAAAAATGACAAAAATGACAAAAAATGACAAAAATGACAAAAATGACAAAAATGACAAAAATGACCAAATTAACAAAATTGACCAAAATGATGAAAATGACAAAAATGACAAAAATGACAAAAATGACAAAAATGAAAAAAATGACAAAAATGACAAAAATGACAAAAATGACAAAAATGACAAAAATGACAAAAATGACAAAAATGACAAAAATGACAAAAATGACAAAAATGACGAAAATGACAAAAATGACAAAATTGACGAAAATGACAAAAATGACAAAAATGGCAAAAATGACAAAAATGACAAAAATGACAAAAATGATCAAAATGACCAAAATGACCAAAATGACCAAAATGACCAAAATTACAAAAAATGACAAAATTAGACTAAAAGGCTAAATTTGGTTTGTAGTTGGAGATTTCTTTTTATATTACTTAAAATGTTGTTTAAAAGTTTTAAAATATCTGTTTTTTCGACGACTCACAAAGAAACACCTCTCCTGATAAAATGATATCATTTAGATGAAAATTGGTTATTTCATATGAAAGTTTAACTTTTTTCCTTCGTATAGGTATATTTATGGTTATATGATTAGCTTAGGGTATTTAAAAAAATGGATATTTTCTATGAGAAAGTCTGTTTGGAACAAATGGCTAAAAACTCTATCAAATGGTTAAGTTTGAATAAAAAATGAACATAGAAATATTGGGAGGACCTAGCCATTTTATAGATATAAAGTTATAATGTCATAGAAACGGGACCATACAAGATATTCCAGAATTAAGTCATTCAAAAATTTCCAATAATGCAAATAATGTTATTTATAGGCAAATTATAATTATTTCTTCTTCTTCTTCTTCTTCTTCTTACATCAACATGGCCAAAACATGTAGGCATCCTGGAAAATGGGAGACTTGCGTCTATAATTTTTCTTTTCAGCGTAATAACTGTTACATATTCCTATGCATTGCAGATATTACTACGGCCAGGCCAACCATGTGATGAAAACCGCGAAAGATACAGGATACAGGGGCGGAATGAAGCGTGGAGATCCCTACCAACATTATACTCACCGCAGTTATTATTAGAATATAGAATATTACATTTGGATAAGCTTTCGCTATTTTCATGAAGTATTAAAACCCAAAAATGCAACTGTTCGTTAGTCTAGAACTTGAAATTGAGAAGATCTTGTTGCAAGTTATTTGTGCCCATTTTAGACGAAGAAGTTAAAATTAAAGCGAATACTTAGCTTTGGGATTTCAAACGGATGTACCGCTAGACTAAATTCTGCTTAGAAGAGACCACTTTCCCCCGTTTGATTAATGCCGTTTGACTGACTGCACCCTCGGAGCAGTTGGCCGCGCCCGATGCCTCTGGAGAACCCACCGATACACATTACATCTTCGTTCATTTCGGGTCCTTTTCACTGGCTTTATTATGATAACTCTTGATATCTATGTATTAAAATTTCACTTTTGAAACGAACGAAAATTAAGAACTTCATAGTAAGAAATGCCTACTGAATCAATAAATTAAAGAGAAATAACAAAGAAAATCACTTAGCTTTATATCAATCTGGATCCTTTCCGAAACTCCACTCTACTTGTATGGCCCAATACCAGTCTGGAGGGCCCAGCACCAGCGCTAGTTCCATCACTTTAAATACATTGTTTTCACGTAGAAAACTAATCGATGTAATCGATTCACAGTTTTCTTCATTTCACTTGAGATCAGTGCACTGCTCACTAAAAGTGCAAGTTCACTAAATTCAGACATTGTTTTCATAAATTTTATCACATTTGTCGAATTAATTTTTAAAATATCTATAGGCAAATTATAATTATTTCAAAATACATTTATCCTATAAACAATTTTGAATCCTTATTTCTTGAATTCATTTAGGATTTACTGCGTTCGAAATTCTTTAATCAGTATTCAGAATTTATGAATCTATCATTTATTTATTATTTTGTGTCATGTGTATCCAGATATAATTAATACAGGCTGTAAAAAAGGTTACAATCCACTGTTAAGTGTATTCAATCGGGTTTTTTAAATTGAAATTTTACCAATTAAAAGTTTCCGGACTATAATCTTGAGAGTAAATAGTACATTGAACATAAATTCTTTTTGTTTTTTTCTTCTTCGAGTCTTTAAAACTCATATCATTTTCAACGTTTTATTGATGGTATTTTGTATTATTTCTTTGCCATAGCTTCTACTCAATTCATGCGGAAAAAATGTAGAACCAATCCATCTGAAGAGAGCAATTTCATTCAAGTGCTAGCTACACAGTTTACTGAGGGCTAAAGGCCTTGCTTTGTCTGCTACCCATCGACCGCGAAAACTTTATCTTTTATTCAGGGACCAATCTCAATTACCGATTGAAAAATAAGGAAGAAGAATGTTTGATAAAATTATTTTCCGTTTTTAAGTTAAAAGGTACTAAGACAATTTTTAAAGCTATCAAAGTTAAAAATAAACTTATTTTTATTTTTAGAACCTTTAAAAATTGAAATGTTTTGAAAAGTTTTTGGTTTTTTTTGGCGACCGATTCAAAATTAACATCTCATCATCATTGTTGTACGTCAATGGGAAGTGATCCACTTAGGAAGTACCGGACAAATGTCACCCAAACATGTTCTAGATCGCTATTTTTGGACCGAATCCACCTAGCTAGATAGCTAGCAAGGCTTATTAAGTGCGATGGGGCTTCGCTCGTTTGCTACTGCTTACGTATAAATTCCCGTAATGCCATTTCTAAATCCCAAACACGTCACCTGTGGGGACGGATGGGCTTTGATATTAGATCGATGATTCACTCGATTTTCCCCAGTGACTTATCGGCGTGGCTACTGAAATAACTTACTAATAAAAGTCTCCCGTTTCGTCTTCCTTTCCAGGTTACATCATGCTTTTTGAGGATCTGACATAAATCTGCCGGAAATGCATGCCTTCCGAGTACGCCCTGGGGTACTAGTGTCCCCGTAGACATCTGAGACCATCGAAAAACAACAACTACAACAGCAGCAGCAGCCGCCCCAAAATATTTATTATTCAACAACGTTCGAGTAAGTTCAACGAAATTCCCAGCCAGCCGCACAGATTGAGATTATCGACGCAGGAGATTAGCCGCCGCTGAGGTTCATCGAGTCAAAGAGATAGATATCTTGAGGCGCAACCCAAGGGGGAGTCGCGAGGCGTAAGCTTACTTACAATCTAGTCTAGTCATTCGGTCTCGGTGTGTATAAGCAAATGCGAATCGGTGGTGTTCTACTGGAAGGCGAATTGAAAAAGTAAGAAAAAAATTAATCTGGTGCTGGCCTTTTGGGACAGTTCTCGATAGCGGGCAGCCCAGTTATTATTGGTCCGCGTACCTGGTAGCCGGAGCCGAGTGTACTCAACTTGGAGTGGAACACCTGTGATTGTGTCCCCGGTTTCGGTTGGAAGTTGGCTGGCTGGCTGGCGTGCGGCCAAGGCGTATTGGTATTCCAGCATTCGAGTGTGTGTTTAGCGGTCGAATAGATACGACGAGACCACCTTCTCCGTTAGCGCCGCGCGATTTGTTTTTATTTCGGGGGCGCTCTAGGCGAGTAACTAGCGGCGACGCGAGTTCCGAAACACTGTTTATGGGTAGAGAGCGAAATTCAAACGCGACGGTAAACCGCTGAAGGTGATTTTCGTGGCTGTACGTCTAGCTGCTAGACCCTCGGGTGGTTGCTTCCAGCTGCTGAGGGCTATCCAGAAGGGTTCGGTGCAATAGTGATCCTACCAAAGATCTGTGATCTAAGTTGTGTTCTAAACACACAAAGAAGAAAAAAGTTATCAAAAAGCATAGTATTATCGAGCATAAAGTTTTCCGCTTAGCAAGTAAATAAGATAGAAAGTGATCCAAACCCAGGAACCATGCCGGTTAATGCCATCGGAACCGAACAGCTCAGTGGCATCGAGGAAGAATCCGATATCTACGAAGCTTTTGCACCGCATGTGGACACGGCCAACATCTCGGTTCTGACCGACACCCCTCCTGGTAAGTCCGGTAGAAAATTTTCATCAATTCTAGCTGATACAAAAATTTCTTGGTCATGTGTTGTTACTCAATATTGGCGAGACCCTCTAGTATTTAGTAGCCATTACCCATATAGACAGGGGAGTAAATCTTCCGCGCCACGTTCAAGTGTGTTGGTAAATTATTGGTGGCTTCTGTTTGATAACGCAAGACTAGTGATTAGAGGGCGCGTGTATCAAGTTGTTTGGACGGAGACAGCTTCGCTCGATAATCGATAAGAAGGAGGTCGACCTTAAAGGTAGTAATTACGCGTACAAACCGAACAACACTTGCATTCAGAGCAAATTCAAACTGGACCTTCCGTTTATTAAATATCTCGCCAACGTCAACAACAAGATAAATAAAAAATAACAAACCACATGACGTTCTAAAATTCGTTCAACTAGTGCCGGCATAAGTTAATTTTTCGGTAGGAATGCATTTAGTTTCTTTCCATCACCCCGGGACAGGTCTAGTTGTTGTTTATTGTGTAGCATGACAGCGAGATGCCTCTGCTCTGTGAGCTGCCTGCGCCCCGTGATTGATGAATCGGTTTGTTTGTGTTTATGAGATGATGCTACCAACTACCAGGCCAAACTCGCGCTGAGTAGACTGCTTCCATCTAAACCAAACAAAAACACCGCTTGAACATTCATTGAAATTAAACGAAAACGTTAATTTAGGATTAAAGCTGTTTTTTTTTATTGTTAAAGCTCAAGCAATATTATGAGCGCAATAGGACAAAATGTAGCTCTTTGAACTTTGTTCATCATTATGCAAATCAGTGATTAATTTTTATAATCAGTGGTCAATTTATATAATGAGTGCAATTAATTATAAACAGAGCTCAGACAGGAATAATTGTATACAGAATGGAATGAGCCTGTGGATTACAGTTTTACTCGGTTTTTAGAACGGACAAAATAAACTTATATTTTAAAGGGGCGAAATCACCGTTATTTTGTTTTTTTAAATTTTGAGCGGATTTATCGATGAGTATTAAAGATTTGAAATGGTAGACGGATAGACTATAGGAAGAAAGTTACTAAGGTGTAAAAATGATCACGGAGCATTTTTTGAATAATGGTTGACCATGTTCTGAAATTTTTGTCCCTCATCAAAGTTACAATAAAAAATCGGAATTTTCGTGCATTTACAACTATAAAGAGTCTACTAAGATTCCTTTTGACTATCTAGAAGCAGACCGGCGGGGTTTGGCCAAGGTTGCAGGAATCCCAGACAAATCTCTAATTTTACAGAATTTTTAGCAATTTTTCGTCACAGAATCTGTGTTACATATCACAGAATATTAGCTTAGCTTAGCTTAGCTTGATTGACTTCTCATATCCACCTTAAACCATTGAACTCGAAATGTTTTATTTACCATCAATTTTGCACAAAGTCCAAAAGACCGTGGGCATGGTAAGAGGCTCATTTATATCACTTTGATGTAAATGGGTATGCCTTGTCGCGCAAGATCTTAAAGAATCGAATAGTGATAGTATCACACCAGATCTTGCGAACACGAACGGATCACTGATGAATACCAGTGAAACGGAATCTACGTGTTGGCCCCACGGCTTTATACAAACGTCTTACCAGTGTTCAATATGGTCCGATCAGTATTGATTGTTTGACCTGATATAATTTTTCATACAATTTGTTTAATAAAGTTTTATATTTCAGGTCCGGTATTCTGTAGGTTCAGATGTGTCCCCGTACGCTAGGCTGTAAAGGTAGTAGTATTCGCCTCCCCAATGCTCTAGTAAGTGTGCATTTGCGGTTTATGAATTTCGAAGGCTTATTCTTAAATCAAGCATTTTACAAGAACTAGAGGCTCATTGGATCAGAATGCTTTTTGGACAGTTTCCTGTTAACAATAATTCTTTCTCGTTTCAACGCTTTTTGGTAGATTTGTCTATTGTTCGGTTAGGCTTGAAATTCAATTAAGGTAGTGGAAGAAAGATGTTACGATTTTGAAAAACAATAATATAAAGGCAGTCCAGGAAGATAATATTGGGAATTAAAAATAGGAGTGTTATTTAATTCAACCGAAACAGATTGAGGAAAGTTGCTCTGAGAAGATGTTCAGAGTTAGCGATGAGGCTTTAGAGGAACAGCATTGTCATTAGTAGTATGGGTTGTTGGTTATTTATCAATTATTTTATTGTGTGTGTAACGTAGATTTTTTTACAATTGCTGCAGTGATAAACACCTTTTAATGGAGATTCTGTTTTATGGTATCCAAGTTGTTAAAATAATTACAGAGTAGCCACGCATTTGTTCTGAATCTCTTAAGACTTACTCATTTGTAAATATTTTTATACGCCAATCTATGTTAATCTCAAGAGAAAACTATCATGGGCTCAAAGTTTTTGAATCGAGTAAGGATAGGTGATAGGTAGGACCCAACATAACACTATTCATTGTGACAACAAAACTCAGCCCTACAAAGGCTACTATTTGTTGTTCACTTTACACGACACAATACTTTTCAGTGTAACAACAAAATTCAAACATTGCGCACTTTAGATGACACAATACTACTCACTGTGACAACAAAACTCAGCCCTTCAAAGACTACTATTTGTTGCTCACTTCACATGACACAATATTACTCACCGTGACAACAAAACTCAGCCCTACAAAGGCTACTATTTGTTGCTCACTTCACATGACACAATACTACTCACTGTGACAACAAAATTCAAACATTGCACTTTACATGACACAATATTACTCACTGTGACAACAAAACTCAGCCCTACGAAGGCTACTATTTGTTGCTCACTTCACATGACACAATATTACTCACTGTGACAACAAAACTCAGCCCTTCAAAGGCTACTATTTGTTGCTCACTTCACATGACACAAAACTTTTCATTGTGACAACAAACCTCAGCCCTACAAAGGCTACTATTTGTTGCTAACTTCACATGACACAATACTACTCACTGTGACAACAAAATTCAAACATTGCTCACTTCACATGACACAATATTACTCACTGTGACAACAAAACTCAGCCCTACAAAGGCTACTATTTGTTGCTCACTTCACATGACACAATACTACTCACTGTGACAACAAAATTCAAACATTGCTCACTTCACATGACACAATATTACTCACTGTGACAACAAAACTCAGCCCTACAAAGGCTACTATTTGTTGCTCACTTCACATGACACAATATTACTCACTGTGACAACAAAACTCAGCCCTTCAAAGGCTACTATTTGTTGCTCACTTAACATGACACAAAACTTTTCATTGTGACAACAAACCTCAGCCCTACAAAGGCTACTATTTGTTGCTCACTTCACATGACACAATACTACTCACTGTGACAACAAAATTCAAACATTGCTCACTTCACATGACACAATATTACTCACTGTAACAACAAAACTCAGCCCTACAAAGGCTACTATTTGTTGCTCACTTCACATGACACAATACTACTCACTGTGACAACAAAATTCAAATATTGCTCACTTCACATGACACAATACTACTCACTGTGACAACAAAACTCAGCCCTACAAAGGCTACTATTTGTTGCTCACTTTACACGACACAATACTTTTCAGTGTGACAACAAAATTCAAACATTGCGCACTTCAGATGACACAATACTACTCACTGTGACAACAAAACTCAGCCCTTCAAAGGCTACTATTTGTTGCTCACTTCACATGATACAAAACTTTTCATTGTGACAACAAACCTCAGCCCTACAAAGGCTACTATTTGTTGCTCACTTCACACTACACAATACTACTTAATATCACGACGAATCCAGCAAACAAACCATACCAAAGCTACTATTTGTTGCTCCCTTCACATGACACAGTGTTACACATTTACACATTATACAACCGATATAAAATACCCTCGCTCGCAATACGGCTCATTGGCAAGCCCAGCCCTGGTTCGCCAGGGTTTGACTTGTCAGAGAGCAACCGGAGTTTAAATGAGACACATTCTTAATCCGCCCGGTGTATTGCGGTCTCCTCCCAATCCTACCCATTTCATTTACCTAGCTTTCCCCCGCGGTGAGTAATTTTGGCCTCAAAAGGGCCGTGTGATTTCTCATAAAGCTGCCGCTTGAAAAAAAAAAAAAAAAAATTGCACAAAGTCCAAAAGAATAGTGCTTGGGATTACATTTACATTTATTTATTATTAAATCAACAGATCATATATTGATCCAAATGATATTTTAAAATTAAAAACTAAAAACAAATACAAATCTACACTGAACTTAGAACACTAAGAATTCTTCTTCGGAATAAAACCTTCGAAACGTCAAAATCAAAATGTTCTGAGAAGCGGTTAAAAGTCTTGATGACGCCAATTATTGCAGAGTTGGCCCCGTAATTGTTTAGTCTAACAGGAACGAAGAGCTGAAGATCCCGATTCCTCAAACCACGAGGTCGGACGCTAAGTGGAAGAACTTCCAAAAGTGCAGGAGAGTCGATTCTTGATGAAAGCAGATCAGCGACGAAAGAAGCACGAGTGGCGGTCCTGCGGGCTTGCAGCGTGTCGATGTCGATCAGGCGGCAGCGGCTTTCGTAGCTGGGAAGTCGAAAAGGGTCTTGCCAGTTTAAGTGTCGAAGGGCATACCTCAAACAGCCGTTCTCATTGTACAAATCTAATGCTCTCCCTTGTTATATGATTTATATGATTAATAACGGCGCCGGCCACGTCCGTAGTCAATAGGGAAAATGGAAGATTCTTAAGAGAGATTTCTTAAGTTTACCCCAATCTTTTTTAATGAGTTGTCGGTTTTTCTGAAAATTTTCTAATAATTTCTGTCTAAAAAAAATTATGACAAAAAACAAATTATCTGTGCCAAGACAATAATATAATGAACATTTATTGATAATGAAGCGGTTTTGGTGAAACAATTTTATAATAATTTATTACTCAGAAATATTGAGAAAATAATTTAATAAATCAAGCCGTAGGCATTGTTTTTGACAAATTTTGTTGATGTTGACGAAAAATTGAGAGTGGGTGGATATTGTGACGAAATCCCAAAGTTGTCTTTGTAACAAAGAATGTGAGAACTTTTATTTTGCAAAAAGAACAAGAAGGAATGAAGCGCGTAATTCTCAGCCAAACGCTTCATACGGTTATGTAGGATTTTGATCATTAAGTAAAAAAGTAGAAAAAAAAGAATAAAGAACGGGCTCACCAAATCAAAGGAATTACAGATGAGTCAGGACACAAGAACAACTTTAACTGCGGTGATGTTGGGGAAACTGCCGCCTTCGCAGGAATCATAGCTACTAGTAAAATCTTCTTTTGGGTTGGCAACTTTTCCAGAGTCCGCCGGTTCCATTTTCCGAACCCACCATAAAAGCTTCCATCTTCAAATATTCCACAAACAGCAGCAAATTTTCCTGTCAAAAAAAAAAATCGTCCGCTTTCTTCACTCACAGCCTACTCTCAGTTGGTTGAATCTCGACCCTGTGTCACAGATCACAGAATATTGAAAATTTTCACAGAATTCACAAAATTTCTACATTTTATACAAACTTTTGAAATTATGTATTTTATCGGTTAAATGCTACATATGCTTCTGAAATACCCTGGCAAGAGAAAAAGTCAGGATCCCATAAATCTGTATCTAATAATTTGGTGGCTAAAAAAATACAACTAAGTAGTTAAATTGTTTCAAATTATTGTTTAACATCCACGGAGGCCTTCAATTATTAGACCCAGAAGTACAGTGTAAATCGTTGTTTGTAAAGAATTTATTGTTTCAAAAAGAAACAGACATTGACCACTATTTATTAAGACAGCAAGATTTGAAAAAAGTGACGATCAACTGCAAAAAATAGATAACTGATGCCTTAGAAATTAAAATACACGATTTTCTATGTTCCAACCGAAAAATTTATGACTTCTTAATAAATCGAAAGAATATTGTTGCAAAAATTGAACTGAAATTTTTATTTGGACAAATATTCATAAAAAATTTTTGAATATGAAAACCAGATCCATTCTTTACGAAATTTACAATGATATATACCCCAACAGAATCAAAATGTTTAACCATAATTTTGCCGCTATTAATGACGCTCTTTGTGAGACTTGCAAAAAAGAAGACACAAACATACACAGAGTTAAACAATGTTGTAAATCTCATATTATTTGGGACTGGACATCCAAAATAATTCGCTTTAGACTTAAAATTAACCTAAAAGACCCTGATGAAATTCTATGTATGGAAATCAATGATATCGTTGCAACAACAAAACGATTATTGAAAAAGTGTTCGGAAACCACCTCAACTTTTGTTAGGATAGGATGTTTTGAACAAAAGTAATGTTTAACTTAGTTTTTATTTATAAAAATGTAATATAAGTGTATATGTAGGTATAAATAAAATGTAAATAAAGAAAAAAAAACATAATGTTAAGAATTTTTATTTTATCAGAGGAGTTCCGTGAGCAACTTGAGTTGTGATTTCATTTTTTTTTACTTTGCCTCACAGTTCACTTCAACTTCCAGTTTAAAATTTATGCTTTTGATAATTTCGTCAAAAAAGAATGTAAATATCTTAAATTATCTTAAATAATTTGAAAACTAAGTTGATTTAAAAAAAAAAGTTTCCGAACAGTTCAAACTAATCAATGTTTAAACTAGAGATGTACCAAATTAATAGTGATATTCGACCAACGGCCGAATACCGAATATTTGTGTTTTCAACTATTCGGCCAAACAAGTATTCGGCCGAATATTCGGTCGAATATTTCATTGAGTATTCAATGAAATAATCAAAAGTAATTTTTTCATGTTTCTTCCATTTCTTCCATTTTAATAACCATCATGTTTGTGAGTCGATTAGATTCAACCAGATGATATCAGCAAGGTCTTTTCCAAGTAAGGGTCTCTCTGATTTTCAAAGTGTCACCAATAACTGAAATGATATCAGATGACTTGTCGCTTCTAGAGCGTTTATCACCAAGGTTATTTGATTCCTGTGAAATTTGGGACAAACCATGTCTAAAAAAGTGCTAAGTAATTTGAAATTGCTTATCCGATATTGAATTAGATGGAGATCGAATATCTTCAAAATAGTTGTTAAAAAGAACGATGATCTTTAACCTAAAGCATACCATAGTTTCTACGACAAGTATCCACATGGTCGGTCAATTCAGGACGATTATTGAAAAAAAAAATTTAAAAGTAAAGGGCAAATCTGCAGAAAATCTAGGCATTATTGTAAAACATACAAGAGAAAAAAAGTCAATTACTTGAAATCGTTGGGATCGTTCCTGAAGGGATGTTACGTTAACCGCTATTTAAAAGTGCTTCCGACTATTTCGGATATTTTTCCTAACAAACGTTATCGCGGATTTTATAGACCCGTTCTTAATCGTCGTGAGTGACTCTCGTAGCCAAATCATATAAAGTTTCATGAATTTTTGAGACTTTGAGCTACAAAAAGTGGTTGTAAAGTTAGCAATATGTCAAAAATCACAAGATCAACAACACCGTCATCCTTGCTTGTTGATTCAGATTCGCAGGCGAAGAAACGTTTCCGTGAAGACATTAACCAAATTGCATCGGAGTCAATCACTAGTTTTGACGAGTTGTGGAGGAAAATCGAAGCTAAAATGAATCAATCACACTCCAGCCTGGAAGAAAAAATTGACAACTGTCGAACTGAGCTTGGTAAACGAATTGATTCCATAGAACAGGAGGTATCTTTTTTCCAAAGTGAGTGTTTTACGCAAATCACTTCACTAAACACTGAAATGAACAATATCCGTGAGGAATCCTTCTTGTCTGCTGAAGCTCTAGAGCGTATGGAAAAATCCCGTGAAACCATCATCTCAGGAATACCTTATGAATCACAGGAGAATCTTAAGGAAATTTTTCAAAAGATTGCTAGTCAATTGAGCTACACGATCTGTCCACTAGTAGAGCATAAACGACTAGCAAAAACGCCGATCGCATCCGGAACGAAACCACTAATTCTTTGCGAGTTTGCCATGAAAAGCTCGACTTTGGAATTCTACAAACGCTACATCGCACAACGTTCCTGACGTTACGCAACATAGGATTCGATTCAGACAATCGCATCTATGTCAACTAGCATCTAACCCCACACGCAAGAGGAATTCGAATGGAAGCATTGAAATGTAAAAAATCAGGCCTTATCGAGAAAGTGAGCTCCAGAGGAGGAATCATCCACATTAAACTACCGCACCAAGCTCAAATGATTCCCATCGAAAGCAAAGAACATCTTTTCACCGTCTGCAAAAAAACCCTATCCTAATTAGTTATTCTTTTCCTTCCCGCCTTCCTTTGACTCCCATCCTTACAATCCTTTGAATCCACACCCCTCCTAAAAGTCAATAAAATTGAAAACAAAAAAAAACCTTTCCTTGCAATCTCTTTTTTCCTTTCATTTTTCCTTTTGATTCCGATCCTACGCTATCCCGTGTCTCCTAGTCCTTCCTAAAAGTCAATCAACATCGCCGCCAATCATCATCCAAAATCAACGTTATCACGTGCCATCACCGTCACCAGCTGAAGCCGAGAGACATCTGCGTTGCCCACAGGAATATTCGATTATCGTCATCAACAGCGAGAATCGTTATCAACAACCAGTTATTTTAAACGACTGTTTTTCTGATTTCACTAATATTGGCTCTGGAGTTCCTCAAGGATCAATTCTTGGACCTTTATTTTTTTCACTTTTCATAAATGATCTTCCATCAGTTCTACAACACTGCTCAATCCACCTTTTTGCAGACGATGTTCAAGTATATCTTTGCCAGAAAAATGATGTAAATCTTAATGAATTCCTTACGAAAATAAATGGAGATCTTGCAAAAATAAATGAATGGTCCGATTCCAACCTCCTACCTATAAATCCCTCCAAAACAAAGGCTCTGTTCTTTGGAAGACTGCTACCCTTCTCAAATTTACAACCATTAGTTCTCAACAATACGGTCATTCAGTTCGTCGATTATGCTGAAAATCTAGGAGTAATTTTTGATCGGGATCTCTCCTGGAACCGTCAAGTCAATGCTCAATGCTGCAAAATTTAAGGTTCGATAAAAAGGTTAAATTTAACAACCCGTCATTTGGACGCACGAACAAAACTAAAACTTTTCAAGACTTACGTATACCCTCTATTTTTATATGGTGATTTTCTGTATTCGAATGCCTCTGAAAGATCCTTGAACAAAATACGCATAGCCCTCAATTCTTGTGTATGATATGTTTTCAAACTATCTCGATTTTCTCGAGTGTCACATCTACAAAAACTTCTCATCGGTTGTTCATTTGAAAGTTTTTATAAATATCGCTCTTGTGTAGTAATGCATAGAATCTTGAAAACTGGTAAACCTAATTATTTGAAAGCTTTGCTCACGCCACTAAGAAACTCAAGAACCAGGAATATCTTGATCCCTTCAGATAGTTCGTCTTACTATGGTAGAACATTTCTCGTCAGAGGTATTGTCAATTGGAATAATCTTCCCAACAATTTGAAAATAATTAATAATAAATTAGAGTTTAAGAAGAGGTTGCTTGAAGAATGCATGGAGTAAAACGACATAGAGAGAAAATTGATACTAGAACAAATTGACGGAACGATTAGTTGTTAAGAAGAAGAAGAAATTCAAGTTAAATATGTACCCGCAAATTGTAACAAATTAAAAGATTGAAATCTTACGTTGCAAGAATAAACAAATCTACAAATCTTAATCTAAATTCAAAGTTTATATTGAATCACAGCAGCAGTGTTAAATTGTATCTGAGGATTAAACACAAATTTTCGTTCAATTTGAATTTTGATTCTGTTTGCGAATTTCAATACGATTTCTAAAATGTACAAGAAAAAACTATTTCTGCATCTAAATTGCAGTTTTGAATTTTTTTAAGTATGAGTCAAGAAGAGAAATTTGTTTCAGTGCCTTTAATCGTGAATCTTGAATTTAAATTCTTATTTGTTGGGTTTGAATCTGAAATCATTGTTTCATGTTTTTATTTTTAATCTGACTTGTAAATACAAATAAAAAAATTAATTTCGAATTATCAATCTGATTCTGAGTTTTTAATTCTGGATCGCCAGTAAAAAGCTCTGTTAAATTGATATTTTTCATAAAAATTGAGTTTGAAAATTTCGTGTCTGAATGGTGAACAAAGAGTCAGGATGGTTTCTAATTTTCTTTTTTCTTCATGTTCGGAAATGCAAAACCATATTCGAATAAGGATTGCAACACATTATTTTTCTTATGATTCGAACTGAAAATCAATCTGTTGTGTTGTGAGCCTACTTGGTTGAATGATTCAACTGAATCAAAGCAATCGAAAGATTCCTTTTAATTCAACCACGGTAAATGAAAATTTCATTTACCAGTATTTCGATAGCAACTTACTACCTTCTTCAGTGAACGTTTTCGATTGATGAATGTGAATCGTTTCCCTCCATTATTTTATCGGAGTTAGGTAAGCTACTACTAGGTAGCAGAAACCTCCGAATGCTCGGCAGTTGTGCCGTTGTCTGTCTTTTGGGTCTACCTACCCTATTCTGGGTGTTTTCTGGTAGTGCTAAATTATTTTCTACCCGGTTTTGGGCATTGTCAGGTAAATTATTTTATTTCTTTTTACCTAAGAATTTGAACAACCAATTGTGCCCTGGTCCGGTGTCTCCGTTTAAGAGATGAACTGATTTTTCATTGAAGATTTCAATGCTTTCAGCAATATCCATTTTAAGCGAATTACTATTCAAAGACCGGATCAGCGAAACATTTCCTCGATCAATAGAGTGACCAGATTCACACATGTGTAAAGCTACTGCAGATCTAGGATTCTGTGAAGGAAGGATTTTCTTCTTTGAGTCAGATCTAGCTATAGCCATGTGTTCCTCGAATCTATCAATCAATGTTCAATTTCCTTTTGGTTTGTCCAATGTACACCTTATCACAGTCGGAACAACTGATATTGTACTCACCAGATCTATGAAAGAGCTCCACTGGATCTTTAGTCGATCCTAAGATGGATTTAGTTGATTATTAGAGCTAGTGAACACTAGTTCAATATCAAACTTTGTCAACTTGTGTCGCAATTCGACTGCGTTGACACTGTTGAACTCCATGGACCTTCGTTGAAACTCCTTCTGAATAGGAGTTAAAGTAGTAAAAGATTTCCGTTGAAGCAATCTTTCTTTTTTCCTTATGATGGCTTGAATGGATCTACTTTGGTATCCATTTTTATTAGCCGTTTGGAAAATATATTGAAGTTCCTTTTCTCTTCCTTCAGTTGATAGGGGAATGGATTCTTAGGTAAAAAGAAATACAATAATTTGGGGGGTCATATTTGCGAAGAAACCTCCATCCCCAATTTAGAACAGGAGGAGTCTTTCAAACAAAATTTTTTTAATCGTGATCTAGAAATAATTGCGATGAAATTGCTCGAAGATTCAATTCGTATGGAAACTCTCATTTTAAAAGTGGCTATCGTCTTTCAATACAATAAAACGGCTTGTTATGTAAAACTTGCTTGGATATTTAATTTTATGAGAAAAAACACTTAAATCGCGTGAAGTAAACGTTCGACTGATCAGAATCTGGCCAAAATAAGTATAAAACGGGTTTAGGTTTCTTTTGGGCCCAATAACCACTGTGGAAAGTTTCTTGGCTCTAAGCTGCATCCTTTTCTGAAACTTCAAAGAACCACGTTATCGAAGACCGTGACCGTCAGATGGAACAATCAAAAGTTATGGCAATTTCAACATTGATATATCTAAGTATTTTTTTCACATCTTTTCAAATGGCACCCCTGCACTGCATGTAAGGTCGGAGCCATTATACGTTGGAAACTAGCTGGCGTGTTTCCCATATGCAGAAGTGTTTCTTCATCAATAAGATGTAACTTAGAGAATTTGAGTACAGTGCAACAGTGAGGCTGTAGGATTTTTTGAAGGATAACTCATTTTTTCCATACTAATTTCCACACAAACTTTGAATTTTTTTTTCTACAGCTCATTTAAAATCCTAAAGCCACAAAAATTTGCACAATTGTTATTGGGCTCAAAGCTTCAAAGCTCAAAGCTAAAACCTTTTGATTTTTTTTGCCCGATTCCGACCAGTCTAGACGTATTCCTCATGATATTTAATGGTAGACTTTATTTTTTTGTTTCTAGTGAGGAGGGAGGAGGGGGGGGGGGGGGGACTATTATTGTAACAAATCAACGCGATATTGAAATAAAAAAAATTGATTCCAAATGACTTCCAAACGCATAAAACGATGAGATCTGTAGTATTTTCGGGAGCCAAGTGTTTTCCATGAAATATTTTAGAATTGTCTTTGATTCACAACTTGCTTATATAACAAACTAGCTGTAAGATTATGCATTAAAAAAACAAATTTAAACGATTGTTATTGCTAAAAAATAAAGGAAATTTTTCTATTCCAAATGTCGTTAATAGTTGCTAATGGTACTCTTTAACTAGCAACTTGAAAATCACAAGTTTTTACAAATACGACATAAATCTTTCAAAATTGTAGAATGACAAAATTTTAAAAAGATTACATAAAGTAACAAAAACGTCAAAAATCACACCAAATTTCAAAATTAAGCTGACAAAAACTTTACTATTTTTCTTCTCTTATTCCAAGAAAAAGTAAGTGATCTAACCTGTTTCAACCATTTTTCATCATGGTGTAAGATAAACGATGATCCGTTCGTTTTTCCATCAATCACTTGTTTACTGTCGCACACTTCAACATCTAAACGTGCATCAGTGTTAAATAAGAACAACTTACACACACTCGAACGTGTTATTGGGTTGTTTTAATAACCTAAATCGTAAAGTGATGAAGACTGTTTACATAATCCAAATACTCCGAATGAGAGTCATTTATATGAGTTTAACATATTATTGAACCTAAAAAAAATTCTTACGACTTACGACCTTTCCGACTCCGCTTGTAGCAAATCATTGACTGCGTGAGCGCATGTCGGCGTCCAAATTGACGCCCGATTCTGTTTCACACCTTCAAACTCAGCTGATTGAATCCACGTGACTGGTCTCTTGGTGTAGCTTAGTAGAGTAGGTATCTATCTCTTTCTCTATCTCTCGTCTAGATAAGATCGCGGTTAGGCTGTAGGTTGCTCTCGATATATATTTTCATCGAAAAAATAAATTAGATACTTGTCAAATTAATCTTTGAGTTTGTTTTTGATAGAATGCCAAAAAAGCACAATGATCGATTTCATTCATAAAAACTATCTCTTTGTGGTAGATTTCAATGTATTCCAACCGCCCGAAGGAAGTTGTCACTTTAAAACAATCAACCACGACCAGAATCAAATTATCGAGCCCGGTTTATGCCGGTCGGGTAAATTGAACCATCATACTCTAATCGGCGAGAATCTGGGTCAAGTGAGCTGAGCTGGCTGGCTTGTTCGGTTGCCAACTTGGGGGTCTACCTGCAGTCATATGGCTCGAAACTAGTGACAATACCTGCTGGCATTTTGTTGGAACGTTTCCATTGATGGATATCGAGTTTGGCCGGTGGTGCGGCGCTAGAGAGCTTGATTGCTGATAACATGATGAACGGAAAGTTGAACCTCAGTCGGCAGGTCCGGTTCGAATTGCCGGAGGTTATCGTCGTCACCAGTTAGAAGTTCAAATTGTGCTTCAACAAGTTTTGACCCGCAGTAACCCCTCCGGGAGAACTTATTGATTTTTTTTTAGAAATTTTCCACTGTTTGTTGGATAATTAATTTTTAGGGGGCACTGAACTGGTGCTGCTTGAGTTGGATTGGTCATGGAATATTATGCCTCCGCATATTCAAATAGAGTTTTTAAATTTAAATGATTTATCCATAGGTATTTGTTTTTTCAAATCGGGCGTTAGTGTGAGTTGCATTATTAAACCACAATAATTGATTAATAATTAATAATTAATGTCTATGTCTATTGAAGGTAACACATTGTTGTATGAATATGTAGTTTGAACAATCACAGTGTATTGCATCAATGAAACATGCATTGAACCAATCTTACTTAATGATCCCGCGCCGATCCTCCGGTGCATAGGGCCGTGGTAAAAGTCCTCCACTGTTGACGATCCGGAGCCAGCGTCTTCACCTGGTCCCAGTCAAGATACTCGTCGACAGTTCGGATTTCAGCGGCAAGGCTTCGCCGCCACGAGTTTCTGGGTCTACCTCTTCTTCGATGACCTTCTGGATTCCAATCTAGCGCCTCTCTGCAAATCTCGTTTCCATCTTTTCGCAGCGTGTGCCCAATCCATCTCCCGAATCTCGATTTCTAGCGCCCTTTGATGACACCGGCGATGAAGTTCCTCATTCGAGATCCAGTTGCGAGGCCACCAAGCGCGGATGATATTCCGCAGGCAGCGGTTTACAAAAACTTGCAGTTTTCGCGTCGTCACCGCATATGTGCACCAAGGGTCGCACCCGTACAAAAATACGGATTAGACGTTTGAGTTGAAAATTCGGATTTTTGTTCGTAAAGAGATCTGGCGTGAACGCCAGATGTTTCGGAGACTCGCAAACGCAAATCGGGCCTTTCTGATACGGGTTTCGATGTTTTTCCTGGTACCACCATCAGGCGTTATCTGGCTACCAAGATACTGGAAGCACTCAACATTCTCAACTTGTTGCCCAGCTACCATGAAACTGGAGGGATTTCGTGTGTTGATCTCCATCGACTTGGTCTTTCCGACATTGACTTTGAGACCTGCCGCCTTGGAGCTTTCGGTGAGGTCGTCGAGTTTGCTCTGCAAGTCCGATTATGTTTGGGCGAGCAAAACAATATCGTCAGCCAGGTCAAGGTCGTTCAGTTGCTCCATTGTTGTAGGATTTCACGGCAATCCTCGGTTCGGTGCACAGTCGATCGATCCAGTCAGAATCTCATCCATTACGATTAGAAAAAGTAGCGGTGATAAAATACATCCTTGTCTCACTCCAACAGTTACCGGGATTGGTTCGGACAAGACACCATCGTGCAAGACCTTGCACGAAAATGCCTCGTATTGCGCTTCGATGAGATGGACTAGTTTCTCTGGTACTCCTCTTCGCCTTAGAGCCGTCCAGATGTTTTCAAGGTTAAGTCGGTCAAATGCTTTTTCGAATTCAACGAACACCAGCAGAAGAGAGTCCTGGAATTCGTTGATTTGTTCCAGTATGATTCGTAGCGTTGTGATGTGGTCCACACATGATCGTCCGGATCGGAATCCAGCTTGTTGCCGTCGGAGTGTAGCGTCGATTTTCTCCTGGATCCTGTTAAGGATCACTTTGCAGAGTACTTTGAGGGTTGTACAGATCAACGTTATGCCTCGCCAGTTACCGCACTCTGTCAGGTCTCCTTTCTTCGGGACCTTTACGACGATACCCTGCAACCAGTCGGCCGGGAATGTTGCAGTATCCCAGATGTCAGCAAAAAGACGGTGCATCATTTGTGCTGACAGGGCAGGGTCAGCTTTCAGCATTTCAGCAGGGATGCAATCGATCCCAGGTGTTTTGTTGGATTTCATGTTTTTGATTGCCGCTTCTATTTCAACCAGCGAGGGCGCTTCCGAGTTTACGCCATTTATGCGACTTACTGTTGGCGCTTAAAGCTGCGGGTTCTGTTGGCCATCGCTATTCGTGACTCGGAAGAGTTGTTCGAAGTGCTCAGTCCATCGTTTGAGCTGATCTGTTCGATCGGTCAATAACTGACCTGCTCGGTCTTTCAGCGGCATTCTTGCATTAGTCCTTGCACCACTGAGGCGGCGAGAAATGTCATAAAGTAATCGGATATCTCCATTGGCCGCGGCTCTTTCTCCCTCTTCGGCTAGGGAGTTTGTCCAGGCTCTCTTGTCTCGTCTACAAGCTCGTTTAACTGCCTTTTCCAGCTCCGCATAACGCTTTGGCTGACCCGGTACATGCCTGCTCAATTCCGACTTTCGCCTTTCTCCGATCATCGACCATCCTCCTAGTTTCATCCGACATCCATTTACTTCTTCTTCCACAAACTTTACCGAGAGTACCATGGCTCGTCGTGATAAAGGCATTCTTGATTCCACACCACTGTTCTTCGACTGTTCCGTCTATCGGCAGTTCCGAGGCTCGGGATTCCAGCTGTTCAACGTATGCCCTTTTCACCTCTGGATTCTCCAACCGGCGGACGTCGTTTCGACAGCCGACTTTCTCCTCGCGCTGTTGAACACGCAACTCTCAGTCGTATCTCGCCAAGGAATGTCAGGAAAGGTCAGATGCAATGTCTGCGCTTCGTTTGTTGCGGACATCAAGAAGGCTCCTTCTCCATTTTCGGCTGATGCAGATGTGATCAATTTGATTTTCTGTTCGGCCATCTTGGGATACCCAAGTGACCTTATGTGCTGGTCGATGGGGGAAAAGCGATCCACCGATCACCATGTGGTTGTTGCCACAAAATTCTACAAACAGCTCTCCGTTTTCGCTCATCTGTTCTATGCCATGGCGCCTAAAATAAAAACAATACACAATTAAAAAAAATCAATCATGAACCGTGAATGAAAAAAAAAATCACCTCGACTAGGAATCGAACTCGAGTCAACTGATTACCTCTCCAACACCTTACCAATAGGCCAACTCGTAGGATGAAACAAGTCAAGTTGTAGCTCTATTATTCAGTTGACTTCATCGAGTTGAATTCGCTGCTAGATTCCCTGTCAGAAAACGCTCATCGTGCCCCGATTAATGGTGCTTATACTGCCCCAGGGGTTCTCATTATGCCCCTACAGTGACTGGTTTTCAGCTTTCGGCAAAAAAAAATTTAAAATACATTTTTAAACGTTTTCATCTACTTTTTCAAGTTTCAGCCAATTGGGCTATAGACTATTTTAGTGTCTGAACACGAAACAATGATGTAATTCACATATTATAGCTGTTCTCTATGGGTAAATAAGCGTTTTCCTTAAGGTGGCCATAACGCCCTTATCTCCCCTACTCATTTTAATGGACACTAAGCGTATAGGAGTTTGTCAAATGACTTTTTTTTACTTCAAATGACTATAACTCCTATTGTAATTGTTTTGTCGCAAATGTTTGAACATGACTATTTTAATCTTCAAAATGCAGGTATTTTTCATTATTATATTTTTTTCAAAGTTGGTAGATTTCGAAAAAAGTATGTGGTTCATACCGCCGGGGGTCAAATGACACTAACACTTTCTCTGCTAAAACTTCCTTGTGTCTCAACCGATTTTTACAAAATTTGTAGTTTTGGGAAGCTTGTAACGTGACTCAAATATATTTTTCAGACAATTAGGTGTTGAATATTGGATATTATTAATTTAAATTATGATCGAAAATATTAAGTATTTTTTCTATTTACATGGATCGAAAAATCTTAATTTGTATCAAAAATGTTGACTTATTAACGCCTTTGTGTTATCCAAGCTCTGGCATATGGCCCAAATCTTTCCTCCTAACAACAACCTGATATAGCAGTTATAAAATCAGAAGTCGGAAAATTTTTGTGGGCTGGATATATTTTTAAGGTAATTATTTTATTTACATAGTATTCCGTCTCACGACATAACTTGTCGAACATAATTCCTAAAATTCACTCGGTCCATGGCAACCGTTCTCCAATTTCGTTCTCGCGATCTTTAAAGTAAATAGGGATCAATTATAATGTGCTCAGATATATACAGATATACTTAATAGAAAAAATACTGTCCCAAAAGTAAAATTAGATCCTCCTTATATTAACTTAGATATAGTTTGGAAAAATTGTCATCAAAAATATCTATCATCTGAGGACTGAACAAGGATTTTAGTATTCTGTAACGATTTTGTACCAAATCGAGAGAAGCTTTTTGCTTATGATGTTGGAAATTTTGTTGATGGTAATTGTCAAAGGTTCTCCATGGCTGATAATAATTATCACAGGTTTGTTGAATGCACAGAATCTTAAAAATAGTGTCAGATTGGATAATAGAAATGATCTGGAAAAGGTGTAAAATGAAAATTAATCTAGAAGATCTTCTCTTAAAAGAAGTAGACTCGAATAATAAGAACGAAAAGGCTGCTCGTTGTTTTTTAGCAAAGCAATGACCCATTGCTTTAAATTTTTTCCGAATGTTTCATTGTACCAACTAAGGCTTTTTTTAAATAAACAAATTAAAAAAAAACGATTGTTACAAAATTGATAGTTTTGGGAAGCTTGTAACTTGACTCAAATATATTTTTCAGACAATATTTAGCCACAATTGTCTATTTTAAAGTTATTTAAAGTCGAAGATACTTTTTAAACATGCTTCGGGAAAAAGGCTGTAAGTCAGTTACTAAGTACTCGAAAAAAAATTCATTCATTATCATTTTAAAGACTAAACTTTACAAAAAAAAACGTGTTTTTTTAATATTTGGTTGGAAACCAATCAGAAGATGTTGGACTACTTTAATTCAAATTACTAAAAAAAATTTATTTATCAGAATTATTTTTCCAAGAAATGCTTCAATCAATGTATGTTTCATATGAACATCGCGAACTATCACAAGAAAATTACAAGTAATTTTTGCTTCTATTTTTTTTTTCAAATACTGAATATGTAGGAATCGCTTCTCGGCCTTAAGGCTAAGATCAAAGTGTAGTGAAAATGTAGGATCACACAGAAATAAAATTCAAGGGACCAAACTTTACAAGCATTGTTGAACGTTTGAATGTTTAAGTATCAATTAAAAAAAGTCAATTCTTTAGTACAGAACACAACACTAGCAGATGAAAATTTAAAAATAAATGAATTAAAATTCTCCATAAAATCATATTGTGTGGGGACTCATCGATCAAATATTTTTATATTGCCTTAGAAAATGCTTTATTTTTCATTACTGAAAAATTAAAAAAAAAACTATTTTTTTTATGAAACATCTTTTATAGTTGGTGAAAATTCAATGCTTTGTTATTTGATGATCCATATAATTATAAATATTTTTAACATATTTTCATTAATTTTTTAACATTATCTATCGTTTGTCTAAGCTGCTAGAACCAAGCAATTTCAAAATTTGGGAAAAATCGGAAGCGTAACTCGTAGGTACATTAAAAAATTCAAATCAAAACAATGCAATACTCTTTCGTAGTTCCATGGAATTGAAATAATTATTTTCAGTTTTCCACTTCATACTAGTTGCTGAACACAGTCTGCTTATTTTTAATCAGTGTTTGAGTCGTTCGTGATGATGTTGATAATAATTGCTAAAAAAAATCATTTTTAGCCGCAATACGTTATAACAATAGACTGAGTTGATTTGGGGTCATTTTTGAATTTCTCAAACCCTGGGCTTTTAAAAGCTTCGTTTTGGTGAATTTCTCAAACCCTGGGCTCTTAAAAGCTTCGTTTTGATGAATTTCTCAAACCCTGGGCTTTTAAAAGCTTCGTTTTGGTGAATTTCTCAAACCGTTAGCTCTGAAAAGCTTTGTTTTCGTCCAAAACTCATCCATGATTTTTTGCAGAATTTTTAAGTAACGTTTACATGAGTAAATTTGAACTTTTAGTTTTGTATGAGAAAATTGAATATTTTGTACTGAAAAATCAACATTATATTTGTTATTTGTTTGCTTATGGTTTTCGTGCCAATTTTTGAATTTCCTAAAGGAAATTTTCCGCTGAACAGCTTTGTCCAATATCACAACTTCTTATCTTTTTAGACAAAAAAGATATAAGCTGTTTAACAGGTATGTCTTTTGGCGTTGATAAACAATAAATTCAACTGACATCACTGCTTGTACCCCGCGAAGTATAAAGCCCTAAAGTAAAAGTGCGGCAGACTGAATTTCTGACCGACTCGGCAGCACTGAAAAAGCTTCTGTAATCCTTCAACACTGCCAATAACGAAAACATTCGCATGACTTCTTGTTGATGTGCAACTGTGTCGTAGATTGTGAAGTTGATTTTCGTTTTGTGAATATTATTTAATTTGTCCTCCGTTGTGTCAATTGTTATTACAAAAATTAAGTGCTTCTTTCCGTATTGCTTCAATGAATTTTCTCTGTATTCTTGATTAATTTCAATTAAAAAATTGAAAGTCACAGTCACACAGATTGCAATACCTGCCACAAATTTAAAATGGTAAAAATGGTTATGCTCGATTGGAACCATTGGAACGACTTTTGACAGTTCGATTGTAACTCCGCGATGACAGTCTGCCGCACTTTTATTTTAGGGCTTTAGCGAAGTATTGCATGAAAAGTGGTCATGCAATACTTAGCTAGGCACCCAGCAGTGTTGTCAATTGAATTTATTGTTTATCAACGCCAAAAGACATACACCTGTTAAACAGCTTATATCTTTTTTGTCTAAAAAGATACGAAGTTGTCATATTGGACAAAGTTGTTCAGCGGAAAATTTCCTTTAAAGAGTTAATAAATTGGCACGAAAACCACAAGCAGGCTCAGTTCCACCGAAAAAAAAAAACAAAAATGATTTTGATTTTTCAGTACAAAATATTCAATTTTCCCATACAAACCTAAAAGTTCAAATTTACTCATGTAAACGTTACTTAAAAATCCTGCAAAAAATCATGGATGAGTTTTGGACCAAAACGAAGCTTTTAAGAGCCCAGGGTTTGAGAAACTCAAAAATGACCCCAAATCGACTCAGTCTATTATAACAACTCAATTCAATCCGATCTTTTTCAACGAAATCCGGGACACCGCTCCGGACCGTTCAAAATTTTGTTTTTATTATTTGAGGTAATTATTATTTGAAGGGAGATAGTTCTTCCACTGATGAATTTTTCATCAATTGTGGAAATGACAACTATACAGCTTATGTAGCATTTAAGATAAAGAACAATAAGCTCAACACTTTTTGCCTCAGTATTCTGTTATTCAGCCTTTAAGAATCTCTCCTATCGAATGAGTGCTTAATGTTTCGTTTCAAAGTGCTGTGAGATTTTGTTATCTGCCGGGGTGTTGTCGTCGTAAATCATCAGCTAAGGTAAGCTGCCTTTTTTTGGTAGCCAAAGTCGATCATTATCTAAAAATCAAATGACATTATAAAAGTCTATGCGATGTTTTGAAAATTGTTCTTATTTCCAATATTATGCATTGCCCGGTAAAACTTGACAAGTTTAGTTCAGTATCAAAGTTGTACAGTTAACCTTACACTGTATGGTAGGTGTAGTACATTTTTCTGTTTAAGAGGCTCCCAATTCTACACACAGATAAGAAAGAGTAGCGCTGTAATAACGTATACAACGTATGTATCAACAACAACACCGGGGGTATTCGTTAACTTGTTGAATGATGTTATTATTAGAACTTTAACAACCACAAATCAGTCGGCTTTAAATCGAGCAACGGTGCGGTGTACACACGAGACAGATTGCATTGTTGATGTTTAAGTTAGTGTTTTTGTTTTTTTTTCTCTAGCTGTGTTTCGTTCTCTTACGTCGATAAATTCTCATTTGCAGAACGCGAAAACGGAAAACGACAAATAGCTACACTTTCCGGTGACGGTAACGACTAAAATCCGTGGAGATAAGCCACTCTTATGAGGGTTTTTTTTTCTGTGTAATTTACTCGTTGACAAAACGTGACCAAAGCCCTCCGAACTACAATGATACTGTTATTATTGATGTGCCTCTCTATCGGGGGGTCGTTCAAGTGAGATTTTATCTGGTGATATGAGTTGAGGTTGATTGAGGAAAATCAGCACACGGAACGTGACGTATCCCATAATCGCATGAAAATGTTCGGGGCAACTGGAAGGCCTGTTTCAACTTTTCTCATATGGATTTTGCTACCTTTCGTGTGTTGCTGAAGATCAGTGCTTAAATTGTTGAGGAGAATTGTTGGAAGAATGTTTAACATTAGCATTAATCATTTCAATGTTTATTACTTCATCGGCGCCATGAGGAATATAGTTGCAAAGAGAACGATGTTGTTTAAAAACGAGAAAATCCACATGTTATAATGAGGCGTTCAAAGCCTTAACACAAAATTAATCATAAATTATCATCGATTATGTTAATCGACTCTTTACATACCTCCTAAAAAATCTGTAAAATTACATTACATATGATGCAAATAAAAAAAATCATCATATATGACGGAACTTTCTGTGTGAATTGAACAAAACTTACCTTTACAATTTTTCAGACGTGTAATTTAAAAGTGATGTAAATTCAAAAAACCTGGATTTCTGAAAAAAGGTTCTATTGGAATTTGTTTGGTTTACTTTTCAGTAATTTGATTTTATGGCTATTTCTCATCTCTCAATTAAAAAAGGACAATCATACAATATTTCGCTTAGACCAGGGGTCGGGAAACTTTTTGAATCATTACCCCAAAACATTTGTTATTTAAGTTTATATTACCCCACGACTAAGAGCAAAAAAACGTATCCGTAAACACTGAGCGAGCTCTCAAACCGTGTTATTTGAATGCCTCAGGGAGAAATATTCACTTCTGCATTCTTTACTTTCGAAATAAAACCAACAAATTCATAAAATTGCAAAATGAAAATATACACTTTTCACTCACAAAATATTCACTTTTACCCCCAAGAATATCACTTTTACCCCATTTAGGGTAATTTACCCCGGTTCCCCGACCGCTGGCTTAGACAAACAAACTGTTGGGTTTACAAATCTATCATTGAAAGTCACTTTCGCATTGGTTCATCATAGTTTTCACGTCTAGCAGCTACTATTCCGAAGTATCGCAGCCAAAGCAAGTACCGTGGAGCCGTTTTCAGTATCCTTTCCACTGCTGTAGCTTTTCGGGAACCTCTAGGAATTAAAGCAGGGAAACTGCTTCAACTTTCGGCAAATTTCTTTGGTGCACAACTTAACTGAACACTTTGTTTACATTTGTCTGATTCTGTTCTTGACAGTCTGTAATTTTACATCACATCATCACGTTCATTGTATTGTAATATTGATTTTATTTGAATTCAATGTCCTTATAACATTGTGTAACCAAAAAAAATTAAAAAAATAACATCACATATGATGTAAAAAAAGAAGCATCACATATGATGCAAGTTGAATGTTACATGCCTATAAATTTCAACAGACGTGTAAAATTTGAAAGACGTATAAAATATTTAAGACGCGTAATATTGGATTCGCACTGAAAATTCCGTCATATGTGATGCTTCTTTTTGTTTACATCATATGTGATGTAAATTTACATCAAATAATCGCGTTCCGTGTCTAGTTACATTTATGTCATTAGAATACAGTTCATCTGTAAATTTACATTAATAGATCGTGTAATATTAAAGTTTTTCACTTTGAGTGTTGTTAAGTATTCAGATTTTTGTTTGCTGTGTACAGCAACAAGAATAAAAAAAAACATCAGTTAATCAGTTAAGTAATTTTACCAATTTGCAAAAATTGATCAATAAAAAGATTTTAAATGTCTATGGAAAAACCTTCATTTTGGAATAGTGTAAAGGGGGAGGGGGTGATGGGTTTAGTGCTGCACGTTGTCTCTTCCCCTTCAATTAGATATCATTGAATAAAATCAAAAGTAAAGAAGAAATTAAAACTTTTCAACCCACTTTTCTACACAAACTTTTTTCGATATCCTTTGATACAACTTCAATCTACGAATCTATAACTTTACATGCGAAAAAATGTTAATAAAACGATGATTTCCGTATGTTGTATACAGGGTGGATTTGATTTGTATCAAAATGATTTAAATCACGATTTAAACTCGCTAATCAGAACGTATCAGAACTAGGCGTGTCTTTTAGTTTCGAGGCGTTGGATGTTTACAATTTTGAATCGATGTGAATCCCGATTGGAAAGCATTGACTTTCTCTGCCTTTGGCGAATGTATAGAATCATGATTCATGAACGTTACACATATACAGCCTGTATTCTACTTAACTGAGATTAATCTCTCAGCTGTATTTCATACTAGGAGATACTTTGGATAGTAGATTTTTTATCCTTAAAAGGCAGTAAAAAAAAACTTTTATTTAAATAAAAAAATCTGATTTAAATCAAAACAATCCGATTTAAATCAAATAATCCCGATTTTTTTTTTTTTCAAATAAATCATTATTTTTATCCACCCTGGTTGTATGCAGGGAGTTAAAAAAATTTCGACTTATTAACTCATTGAAAAAATTCTTGATAAAAATGTCATGGATTATATAAAAATTGCACACTTCCTGTTGAATAGCACAAAATTTAAAAAAAAAATTCAATCATTCATTCATTTTCTAGATTTTCTTTATATCAGCGCAAGGCAATCATAAAGAAATTTAATGGTTTCATTTTGCGTTCGATAAAGCAAATATTTTGACTTAATAATTGGTATGAATTTGATTGAAAATGTTTTCAAAATTCTATTTTTTTAAATCATTCTGTTATGTTTTTCTGAATAGTGATTCGGAAATATAATGTTGTTTCTCATAATCCTGCAATTAATTTTACAGGGGAATTGTGGTCGAAGAAATTATTTCTAAATCTAAGTTTTATTCTAAAATAAAGTAATAAAATATGATTCTGGGCTCTGAAGTCTTTGAGAACTCTAGTATCATTGATTTGCTCTTGAAATTTCAAGCTCTATTTTTATATTTAACTTTTTTAAATCTGAAACGAATTAAATGAAAATTTAAACCTTTCTTATCGAAAAGTTACAAATTTTCTAAAAAATTATGTATCAATAAAGTGATTTTTTTCCTTTAGAACACATTATTCTCAATTATTTTTAAACGATTTTTAAGAAATAACACAGGGGAACAGAATGTTTGTACCTAAGCTTCAAAGAATAATTTTAGAAGATTTGCTCTTCCTGTATTCAAAAAATTTGTTAGATTTTGCTTATCATCTTTTATTATGGTGATACGATGTTTAGAAATTTTAAATTTTCTCAGTTTGATAAACAAAAAAAACCTACATGAAAACTGAAAGCTGATTTTAAATCAATTTACTATCCATCATTTAATCGAGCATTTAGATTCGGTCGAGTTAATCTTTAAATGAACGAGAAAAAAACTTCAACCTCTTTTTTCTCAAAAGAAAATCTCTCACAGTCGAGTAAGTTCATTCTCGAGTCAAAACATTTATTTTCAAAATATTTGTGATGTTCAACAGTTTTGCCAAAAAAGTGCACAAATTTCTTTAATATATTTTTATTTGTTTTCAAAAGTTATTTAAAAAACATGAGCTAATAGAAAGAAAAATGTATATTTGGAATCAGCGCCCCAAAATTATTCTAAATTGGCTCTTATATTCCTGCACCTCTGAGAATGTGATTTTTTTTGCCTTGTGTTGTGTTAAATAATGATGAAATGAAGCATCAATTTTGATAACACAAGGCAAAAAAAAAATCATTTTTCCGGGGTGCAAAACATATAGGAGCTGATCTTGACTGATTTTGGAATACTGAATTAAAAAAATGTATTTAATTTCATTATCTCAGTTCTCATTTCTAAGATCATAAGCTGACATTTGAACATAGGTCAATTTTAACATTTTCACGAGCCACAGTACTAAGATCTGACAAAAAATTTAAATTTTTGACTACAAAATCTTCAAAAATCATTTATTAAAACATATGCATCAAAAATACTGTTATTGTGTGTCTTAAGTTGCAATTGAAATAAGCAACTGTGTTTTGTAAAAAAAAAAGATTATAACTAATCACTCCGATAAATTACAACCTCTCTCACAAGTGTATCGGCAAGTGCTATTGGATGATAACGGTTTTTTTTTATTCCCTGGACATGAATCGTGATACCTGAGACATGTTACGTAACATCATAAAGGGTGATACGGTAAAAATTTGGTCAATATCAACTTGACGTATTTCTTTCAATTTTGCATTTAAAAAACCTGAACACCCCCCATTTTGAAGGTGTGTGTGTGTAGAATGTTGCTCCTATTTTGATTTTGGAATTCACTCTTCAGTTGTCAAAATGCCGTCCAAGGAAGAAGAGCAGCGTATCACAATTTTGCTCACGCATCGCGAAAATCCGAGCTACTCGCACGCAAAGCTGGCAAAATCGCTAAAAGTTGCCAAATCAACCGTTACAAATGTAATTAAAGTGTTGGGGAAACGTTTAACGACAGCCAGGAAGTCTGGATCGGGGGGAAATCGAAAACCGGAAGCCGCTGAGACGGCAAAGAGAGTTGCCGGTAGTTTCAAGCGAAACCATAACCTCTCTCTCCGATATGCCGCAATTTTTTTTTTTTTTTCAAGGGAGTTTAACTGCCAGGGTCATTCTTCCCTAACAGATGCCGCAAATAAGCTGGGTGTATCGTCTACAACCGTGCATCTAGCCAAAAAACAAGCCGGACTATCGACTTACAAGAAGGTAATGACTCCAAATCGCGATGATAAACAAAATACGACGGCCAAAGCGCGATCCCGGAGGCTGTACACGACGATGCTGACGAAGTTTGACTGCGTGGTAATGGACGACGAAACCTACGTCAAAGCCTACTACAAGCAGCTTCCGGGACAGGAGTTTTATACGGCAAAAGGAAGGGGAAAGGTAGCAGATATTTTCAAGCACTTGAAACTGTCAAAGTTCGCAAAGAAATATCTGGTTTGGCAAGCCATCTGTACCTGTGGCTTGAAAAGCAGCATTTTCCTAGCTTCCGGGACTGTCAACCAAGAAATTTACGTGAAAGAGTGTTTGAATAAACGTCTGCTGCCTTTCCTGAAGAAATACGGTTGTTCCGTACTGTTTTGGCCGGATTTGGCATCTTGCCATTACGGTAAAAAGGCCATGGAGTGGTACGCCGCCAACAACGTGCAGGTGGTTACCAAGGACAAGAACCCTCCCAACACGCCAGAGCACCGCCCAATTGAGAAATACTGGGCTATTGTCAAGCGGAACCTAAAGAAGACCAAAAAAACTGCTAAGGACGAGCAGCAGTTCAAGGCGAACTGGCTTTCTGCGGCGAAGAAGATGGACAAGGTGGCTGTACAAAATCTGATGGCAGGGGTTAAGCATAAGGCCCGGCAATTCGGATTTGGAAAAGCGGAAGCCTAACTGTATATTTTTCCTGAATTTTATACTAATTAAACTTGAAAAAGAAATTTAATTTGATTTTTTAAATAAACGGTTTCACCGATTTACACGCGTATTCCCCATGACCAAATTTTGACCGTATCACCCTTTTGTTAATAATTTTTCGCTGAGCGTTATATATTTTAGAATTTTTGTTTTTAAAATTGAAGAAGCAGTTTAAAAAAAAGAATATTTTTCCGTTTCAACATTAGGCTCAACAAATATAAATCATAAGCTAAAACATGATTTACCAGAACAGTTGGGGTGTTTTGCTCGTAACAAAGTCTCCGTCCAAATGTCACCTTCCCAAAACAATTGATGCATGAATTATTAAATTTGATGTATGAATTCATCTCTTACCGGCCCGATAAACTTGGATTTGTGCATTACACTTGCAAATCCACGAATCGGCTGCCAAATGTTCGCAAAATAATGCCACGTCAAATGTTTCACTTCAATCTACTGGCAGCAAAAAAAACCCTAAAACAAAACAGGCCCAACCGAACGCTTTCATATCGAAATTGCAAACCAGCCAAGATCACCAATTTGTTTATTTATAAACATTTGGCAAAGGCATTTCAGCAATGTTCTAGTCCACTTTTTTCCCATGGCTCTCCTCGTTTCATTTGTTTATTTCGCTCAACCCCGCAGCGTTTGATTCGCATTGCTCCCCCTGATTCGAGGATTTATTTTTCGACCATTTTCTACCGCCCCTCTGGTTTAGTGTTGATTTCTTCAATTCACGTTGAAACTTCGTGAGCCATTGCCCCCCTCCGTCTTTTCGATTTGGCGAACTTAAATCAAATGTGTAAATATTACGATGCGGCCGCGCTTCTAGATCACGTGTTTTGCTTAGCGCTTAGCGAAGGACCGATCCCCGGCATTTGGGGGCAAGGGTTTACATATTGGTTTACTATACTGCTTCTGAGAAACGGTTCGATTGTAAACTTTCGAATCATTTTTCCCCACTTTTCGAATCACACATTCTGTTTACCAAAACATTTCCTTCCGGTAACAATGCAAATAATTGTGCTCTCTAATTGATCCATCTCGGCTATTCTTAGATGCAACCGTGCTCATTTTTTTCTTTCTTGGGTGTTGGGTCATCTAATTAGCTATCGCTGAGCAAATGAAAGCTTCCTCAGAATAAAGTTCGGTCTAATTATTTTGAGCGGTGACATACTGTTAGCTTGCGGTTTGGTCTTTTTCAATCGACTAGCGACAAAATAAACCATAACGATCTAAATTCTTTAGTCGGTCACTGAAACTTTAATGAATAATTTATAAAAATTATATAAAGCTTTTCCTACGGTAACCTATAAATTAAAATTAAGGATGCTTTGATTGTCCCTGAATCCCAAGAGTGGTTTCTGTAATTAAAAAGAGACAAAATTTTAAAGTGATTTCCACCAAATTTGGCACATAAGCATTTTTTTATCATAAAAATAAGATGTTTTGCACTAACAGCATATTCCAAAAATTTTTGAATTTTAAGTCCTCTTACATTCTTTGAAGTTTAGGAGGCCCCAAACAAAATCATTGGAAACTATGATACAACTAGAACGAGGCTGGGTGATTCGGCTGAAAATCAAGAGGCCGAAAGAGATTCGGCCGAAGGTCGTTCGGCCGATGGAGGTTGGGCAGAATGGGTTATTAGGCCGAACAGACAACTAGGCCGAATAGGTAATTCGACCGACGACGGTTCATTTTTATTCATGACTATGACATAATCCTGATTGCTAGGCCGATAAATACCGTCAAGCCGAATGGACGATAGGCCGAATTGACGATAGGCCGAATGGTCGTAAAGCCGAATGAATCCTAGGTCGAATGGTTGGCAAGGCCTAGCATCCTTAGAAAATTACAAAAACAACCATCCGGTATCATATTCCTTATTCCTTTATGACCATTCGGCCTATAGGCCATTCAGCCAAACAGCCATTTGGCCTTACGACCATTCGTCCTCAAGACCATTCGGCCTGATAACCATTCGGCCTGATAACCATTCGACCTAACATCCATTTGAACTGATGATCATTCGGCCTAACATCTTTTCGACCTAATGACCATTTGGCCTAATGATCTTTCGGCCTAGCATCCTTTCGGCCTTTTGACCATTCGTCCTGAATACCATTCGGCCCGACAACCATTCGGCCTAATGCTTATTCGGCCTCACGACCATTCGGCCTGATGAACATTCGGCCGACCTTTCTGCCTAACATCCATTCGGCCCAACATCCATTTTGCCAAATAATTTTCGGCCTGTTAGCCTATTTGCCAAACATCCCGTTTATTCATTCGGGCTAGCTACCTTCGGCCTAACATCTTTTCGGTATATCAGCCTTGGACACATTTATCGAATGAGTTGAAAGAAGGCGTGTGTGGTACTTTTTTTTAGTTAAATGCCTAAAGACACTGTAGTGCGGATTACTAATCAATTGAAAATATAAAAAAAGGATAATATTTTTTGGACTCGAATGTAGTTCACAAATCTGAAATACCATTGTCTCTACACTCTCCATGTACTATCAGTGAACATCGAAAGTTTACTCGGCCAGCTGGTAGTATGTGTAATGATAGCGTTGATTCATAATCGTTTTATCTAATAAATTTCCCGGTATTTCCGCTTCTTGTGTTTAAGTGGAAAGCTTCATGTAGCACTCACTTTCAATACCCTCATTGACTTAATTAAATATGGTTTGATTTGATAACGCCCTTCGTAAATTTCATATTCTTTTTATTAATAAACCCTTCGGCAATCTAGTAAATTTTTATTACAATTTCAGAAATTCTTAAAAGTTGTCAATCATCAATTCAATAATCCTCAGAATAATGAATGTGATCTCAAAACCTTCAATCATTTTTCCTATTTTCAATCCCAGCGTTTGAAGGCTTAAAAAGGATTGGAAAGTAATTAAACCCGATTAAAAGATTTCCGATTGGTATTCGATTAGCACATCGACGAACGAGATTGGTCATCCTTTATTATGAAATCAAATTAGGGTTTCCGAAACAGCCGATATTCCATGCTTCGGTTTGAACCTTTTAACCCGCCTAAAAATTTATCCCATTCCGGGGCATTCTTGCGGGGAACGTGACGTTCGAAGATGCTGATTTACTGCTGATAGTGGCTATCGGCAAGCTTTTCACCGTGCTGATTCCAGGCTTGGTGTTTTGGTTCTTATTTTTCTCAAATAATTATTTCCTCAACAGATGATAACAAATTGCGATAAAGCAGTTTGGGAATGTAAAAATCTCAGAAGCAATTTAAAAAAAAAATAAAAGTTGCCATCCTTCAAACTGTACTTAAGTACATAAACATACCCGATTGAAATGAAACGGACACTTCAAACCCATCATTGAAGTTTTCAAACGTCAGATAAAGTTTCAGCTTTTGTTGAAGGTATCCAAGCAAAGATATCAATTACCTTCCACGATACGATGACGACGGTGAAAGACAATGTTTCGAAATGTTTGATGCTGAGAGTCATTTGTGTATTCAGCCTTGCTAGGTAAGTCGTCTTATCGTGACGATGCGGAAGACTGACCGCCGTAATTGCAGTCTCCATCCCATTGACCGGGGCATTATTGACGGAGAATTCCTCGGAAAACCAAAAACAAACTGTTCCGACGGTAGGGGATTGCGGTGAAAATGGAATAAGAAGTTTGATCATTTTCCATCAAACAGATCTTTTCCAACAACCTATTTCGAGCCTTTGTAAATCCATTTAGATTTTTCGCATTGTAAAAACTATGCATATTGCAACACAATCAGCAAAACGATCAGTATATATAGCTTCTTAAAAACTGAATAGTTGACCTGAAAAAAATAGAAGAGGATTTTAGTGAATGTTGTCAATGTCGAAACAATTATACAACAATAACTTATTACCTAAACTACTTGAAAATAGGCATCATTTCAGGTCCAAGTAAATCCAAGTAAAAAGTCATTGTTATTTGCGTTTTCTAGCCTTTCAAAACTGATTAAAAAAAAAGAATGCCGTTTTTTGGTCTCAAAATTACTATTGGCACTGTTTTCGCAATGAAATTCGGTAGAGAAAATCCTTTTTCCAAAGAAAACAAGCACACTTTATGATGACACATGATGCCGTTTTGCCTCTGGGATTGTGTGACGAAGGGACCAACCCTGAAAAAATACTATTTGCCTTATTTAAAAAATGAAGTTTTACCATACTTAAATAAAAAAAATGTTATAAACAAGTTTCGGTCGTAAAATAGAGAGTTTAACATGATTATGTGATTATCTGGATTTGTTTACAGTTGGCGCATTCATCGTTTTCAAAAATCAATACCGAATTGAAATTTTTATCATAGATCACAAAACAATTTTTTGCTGCAGTTGTCCAATAAAATGTGCATGCATATACATTCATTAACTTAAAATAAAAAGTCTGTAGTGTTGTTTAGCTCGCTCGGTATTTAGTCCTAAATCATTCTATGTCTAAGGCGTCATCCATAAATTACGTAACGCATAAAATGCACTTTTTTGACCCCCTCCCCCCCGTATGTCACAAATCGTAACGTTTCGACGTACCCCCCTATGAAAATTACGTAACGCTGAAAATGACCCCCCCCCCATTTTCTCATGTTTTTAAATACTGATTTTCGAAAGCAAAAAAAGATTTTAACATACATTTTTTAACGTTCTTCAAAACGGAATTAATATCTATCCAAATCGCTTCTGAGTACTCATTGATGATAACTCTCTGATGAAATAAATTAATGGCCTTATTACGAATTGATCTGTGCTTGTTAACTGATGATCTACCTAGTTTACTTTATTTTGTTCAAGGTGCATTACTTGTTATGCAAAATATACTTCACTTAGCAATATTCGTCGGAATAATCAAAATTGCATTTTTAGACTCAATTGAGAAAAAATAATAAAATTTACGTTTTAAGATTAGATTGAGTTCTTGGGAGTAAATGTACCTAATATTCGGGTTTTCATCGGTTATTTCACGGATATCCAATGCACATTTTATGGAGTCTATCTCAGAATCTTTAAAAAGGAAAGGTTACAAACCAGTTTCAACCTTGTTGAAGCTTACAAATTTTAAGCTGATTTTGGATTGCCTATTATTCTGCAAAAAAATGCATGACATCTAAAAAGCTGCAATTAAACTGAAATTTTTAAGGAAAAAATCGTTACGTAACGATGAGTATACCTCCCCCCCTCCCCTATGTCACGATTCGTAACGCTCGAGCTTACTCCCTCCCCCCCCTAGGAGCGTTACGTAGTTTATGGATGCCCCCTAAGACATTTCATTCTACGACACTATATGGCTTTCACGAAATTAAAACTAACCTTTTATTGTCAATTTCGATTTGTAATTTAATAATATTTAGTATTGAAACTCAAATCCTGACACACAAAAACGCTACCTCGTCTTTAAAATTGGGTTTTAATTAAGAAGTATATCTATGGAAGTTCATCCATAACTTTTTTACTTATCATTTTTATAATAATAAAAAATCGCTAAATTTTATACAGATTCGAGATATTCTTCAAGAAACCAATTTAAGCCTCAATTTTTTTTTTTGTTTTTGTTTCTTGTTCTTCAACTGCCCATTCAAAAGGGTTTTGATAAATTACACAAGGCCACAAAATTCACATTTTTCTGAGATGTAAAAAATTTAAGAGCTAATTTTGATTTGGTGCTCCGAAACTTTTGAAAATTGATAAAAAAATTTTAAGAAAATTCTTCACTTTTCAGACAAAACTTTAAAACATTTCAAAAAATTTTAAACAAAAGAACATTCGACATCTGCTAAAAAAGTTATATCAGATTTATATTTGTTTCCTTTTTTCAATTCTGTGAAATAAAATATTATTGACGTATTAAGTTGCATTTCAGATATTTTACAAAGTAAACATCAAATCGTTTTGCAGATTTCAACTTATTTTTTATACCTTATATTTACCTACAAAAAATAATAATTTGTTTTTACTTTTTTCAATAATGTCAGAAATACTTGTCTTTCCAAATATTTAAAAAAAATCAGAATTTAAATTTCGAAAGGAAAATATGGCAAAAGATACGAGTTTTGTATGCCAAAATCTAATAAATCAATTATGTAACATAGGCACCAAAAATTTTGATTTTTTTTTATTTTCGTAATATATTTTAATTTATGAAGAGTTTAATCACTGTTAGTTATGTTTGTGGATTTAATATATCGACCTTATAGGTGAAAGTTATATTCTTCTAGTGAGGATGTTTCAAAATTATGAAAATCACAGGCGAAAACAAAGTTAGAAAGAAATAAATAGATAATGAAAATGAGTCAGTAGAATTTTATTAGAAGCATTTTTATCACATCAATTTATTTCTCATGGAACGAACTTTCATTTTCCTAATCTTGGAATGGTCTCATTTAAACAACATAACTTTTACCGATAAGGCCGATAAATTTTCAAATAATTTACAGAATTTCATAGTCAAATAAATGAAGTTTTTTTTTAATAAACATTTCAAATAAGTTTTGTTTTTAACTCTGAGTTTTTGTGTTCTGCTAATATAATCTTCTTAAAAGCCTATAAATCTAGATTAAAAGAAAACAGGGCCCAAAATTTTAATTGACGGCAACAAAATATTCAGAGCGTGAAATTTTAAACAATATTTGCGCTTGGAAATTTATAAACGATTCACTTATTTTGTTTGTTTGTTATTTTATTTTTAATTAATTTTTTTTTTTGGATTAGGATTTAATGAAAAATGATGTTTTGATTATTTTGATAGCTGGAAGAATTTGAATAAAAAAAATTACCTCTCACTTTGAACACTGGCACTCATGAAATAAAATTGATTTTTTTTATCAAATTCAATCTAATCATCATCTATGTGTTTTTAACAAATCCTCTTAAGTTTAAAAAAGTTTTTATTCTTACAAAAAATTCACATTTCAAATCGTGATTCAATATTATTTTCAATTTATGATACAACAGGGCATTTTTCAATCAACCCTTCAATTGAAAATTAAGCAAAGAAATGTTAATTATTATGATTAATAATGAAAAATTACAGACCTCGTTCGATTTTGGCAGTATGCAGATATAAAATGAAAAAAAAAAAAAAACAATCTGATGAAAATTATAAAACACTGTTTAACTAATAAAAAGAGTTGAAAATTTGACCAAAACATGATTATCTTTTTCAAAAATCGATGAAAATGGTGTTTATATTAATAATAATGGTTTATTTTTATTAAAAGAGAAGAAGAAAGTAGAAAAAAATGTTCGATTTTGACAACATAAAGTTGCGAGCGTGCTGCCAAAAACGGAAAGGCCCTGTGTTATTAGTTTTCTTAACAATTTTAAATCATGGTTAATTACTGACCTGATCTGAAATTAGTTTTTGAATTTGTAATTAATTTCTTCTTAAATCTGGTGTTATTTTTTTATATGTATTCTATTTCTTTGCACTGATTCTTATGTCCAAAGCCTTAAATTCTGATTTTATTCGAAATTTTAATTTGCATCTGTTTTCGGTAATTCGATTATATTTAGTTTAGAATTAGAATCACCATTTTTAATTATTTATTGATAAAAATGGTCGTGAATAAGAAAATGGTTTAAGAAATAAATTGTGTATTTTTGGTATTATTAAGGGAGAGTGGGGTAACATGGGCCATGGGAAAACGTGGGCCATTTTGCATATCTCAGATGTGTGTTGAGATAAAAATCTCATTCCAACTGTCATCGCCGTCGCTTTGCGTAAGCTATTTTTTGATAAGTTGTTGACTTAAATACGCTTCATATGCCTCTTTTATTTATCAAGCTTAAAAAATTAAAAAAAATATTTACATAATTAAACAAGCACCCGCAAATTGCATCGGTGGGGGAATTAAAGTTCATAACAAATAATGCTCATACGCTTATGATCTTAGTTTTGTCATGTTCTTTCACGTGGTAAAGGAATTTTTTGATGAAACTGTTGTAAGTTGTTGACTTAAATACGCTTCATATGCCTCTTTTATTTATCAAGCTTAAAAAATTAAAAAAAATATTTACATAATTAAACAAGCACCCGCAAATTGCATCGGTGGGGGAATTAAAGTTCATAACAAATAATGCTCATACGCTTATGATCTTAGTTTTGTCATGTTCTTTCACGTGGTAAAGGAATTTTTTGATGAAACATCAATGAGTCACTTGACCCGAATGACAATTGTTAAAGGGTCTTTAATAAATATTAATAATAATAATAATAATAATCAATGAGTCACACAAACGCAACCAAATTGCAAATCATAGATTGTGGGGATGTTTTTATACACATTCAGAACTTAAAATATATTTTTTATATGTGTATAGTATTCTTCTGCTAAATGAAGAGTTATGAAAAATATTTTGTCCATCCTATATAAGGAATTTTGCCGAAACGTTCGCGAGCCAGGTTTTCAAAACTATTCGATCATACACAGCTCTCTTTATAATTTCATCATCTGAAATTACTTTATAATAAAGAAATGAGTTATAAAATTATAGTTTTGGGTCAATCAATAAACTTTGCATGTTATTTGGTCAATGTGGATTTGTCGGCTCACGATTCCTTATCATTTTTCAAAATCTAAAAAAATATTGCTTATTTTTAAACAGTCAGAACTTTGAGAAAATAACTTATGAAAAATAAAAAAAAATGCCTTATGATACGATAGAAATGTAAAAAACCATACTATTTGTTTTTTGCTATTTTATTTTTCATAATAAAGAAATTATGGAGCATAGAAAAAAGTGGCCCATGATTCCCCACTCTCCCATATCATTTCCAGCTAAATTGTAGTTTCGTAAACCACCCCTCTGCCCCCTGAGCGGGTCCTTCGCACAGGCTTGCGATGCATAAAATTGGTTAGCCCCCGTCTAAATGGTTAGTTTATACCCAAGTTTAGAACAAAGATTGTGCATCGGTGCAATTGTGCAAAAATGGTGCAATTTAGACCCAATTTTGTTAGCAGTTCTTAAACTGTGTGACTTGTGATAGATAGAGCTCAGTTAACACTTGCCTGCTAAGCCGATGTCCATGAATTTTTATTTTGTAGCGGCCCACCGCACTCCCCCACACCAAAAGGCTCGATTGAGCCCCCCGGACGCTACTGTTCTCAGTATGTCTGGCAGCAAAAGAATTAAAAAGCTGTACGCGAGCAAAATTTTACTCATGCTGAGAACGCAACAATAGATAATTTAATGCGGGGAAATGTGACGATACTTATTAAACTAACACCATGGATCTCAATGGAAAAAGATATCCTTTGAAATGATCCATGTTAAAATGACAGTTTACTATTCTTTGCAACAACAACAAAAAAATTTACAAAAACTAATTAATAAGAATTTAAATGTTTCACTAAGATTATACATAAATTATTGCTACAAAAATTAAAAAATAAGTACTTAAGACTAACTTTGTTGGACTGTTTTTTAACGAGTTCGAGCCTAAGTGTAAATATCTAATACAGTTGCACTTGATAGGTGTTTAATGAATCTCCGTCAATTGCATCATTGATAAGAATTACACCAAAACTACTATAATCAAAATAAATAAAGTTTTTTATAGCTCTGCCGATATATATCCGATTCAGTGGAAATAATTACAACCATTTCCGCTGAATCAGAAATATTTTTGATGATCAAATTCTAATATCAATTAAATAGACCCAATAAGAGAGCGATCCTTAATGTAGTCGATTTTGGCTTTCAATTTTTGTTTTATACTAAATTTCTATACCATCTGAGAAGGTCCAGTCGATATGCAATTTTAGCTGAAATTGCTCCAAATAAATACTCTCAAAGCACTAGGTATTCTTTCATCGTTAAAGGAAAAGTTTGACGAAAAAAAAAAACGATAAAGAAACGTATCGCACTGCGTAGAATCTGTCGCGGTACACACATTAGGGTTCCGTAAATTAAAGAACCTTAAAATTTTTTTATGTTTTGTTTTTTTCTCAAAAGATATCTTTATTTTGAGTTGTCACTCGTTATGATAGCTGGACTTTAACCGATATCAGTGAAACTCAAACAAACCATCTGAAATATCATTTACAACAACCCTAGAGTAGTCATTCGCTTCCTCAGCAGTTTTCCAAGCGGAAAGCAGTTATTGGCAGATGCAGCAACCGGCAAGCTCCCTCGTCTCAGGGGCATCGGAGCTTGTCGGTTTTATTTTTGCAACTTTTCTACTGTTTTTTTTTGGGTTTTTTTTGCTGCTGTGTTTGGGTTGCATTTTGGTAATAAAGATTTCAGTTTTGTTGAATTATCATTTATCTGTTCTTATCGTTCGATAGTGTGTTTATTATAGTAGAACATCAGAAATAAAAAAAAAAAGTTTTTGTTGGCAAACACTGATTAATCACCCCGCCGTGGAAAAGTTGATGTTTCCAACGTTTGTTGAGAAAACCCCTTTTCGGAAAAATACCAGCAAACTAACTTCTTTCGTTAAGAAGTTTCCATCACCAGCAAGGCTAATCGCATTACGCCGGCAAAGCATAACCTGATGCATACCAGTAATGAACCAATTAGCGTTGACGGTTTTACGCTCCCTTCTTCGGTCTTTGGCATTCGTTAAGATCTCCGATCCAATCAGCAGATTTGCCTGCAGATTCTGGTGGGTTGTCGGTGTGGGCGTGCCAATTACCATCCGTCAGCAGCCGCTGGGATTCGCGTAAGTAAGCTTATCCGACAGACCAAGCCCTATCACTTAATATTACGATTCCGGTTGATGGTAGATATAAAATGGAACAGCTAGAGCAAGAGCGCTGGAACCGGAGAACCATCGAAGAAATAAATGTTGTCTGGCTTATTCCAGTTGAAATTGGCACGCGGCAATGACGCAATCCCAAACCGCCAGCATCGTCTGTGATATCTTTAGCGCTTGTTTACCCAACTTATCTTCTGGTAGAAAGCGATATTTGTTTGTTCTGGATGATTGTTTGCTAACACAGAACCTTTTTCGCTCGCCGGGAAATCTATTAAAGAGCGAATCGGAAGGGAAGGGTGGTATGTTCGGATTTCGATTCAAGTTTATAGTGATGAAAGTCTTTTTTACGATTCGATGCTTCGGTCTATTCCTGGCCTCTCGGAGAGGTTATTGAGGAGTGTTCACATCTCCAGCAACATATGTTGCTTACTATTTTACCTAGCCAAATGGAACATTTTTCGTCAAAAGTGGTTTTTGATGAATATCGCTTTCATATATGTTTCCATTCCAGTAAAACCTAACTGACTCCTGAATTTGATCAGATCCGGAAAATAATCTTGATTCCTATCCTAGATCCTGTTCCCGATTGGGTTTCTGATCTGGGATCCTGATGCCGAATTCAGATACTGGAGTTTGGACCCCAGACTTGCGATCGTAGATCACGAACCTTTTTCTTTATACTAGATCCTTATTCTGATACTGCACTTTGATCGTGAATCATGATATTGTTTCCAAATCTTGATCTCGGATCCTGATCTTGATTCCAGATCCTGATCCAGGTCTCGATTTTAGATCCCGATCCTAATCCTGGATTCTGATCACTGATTCAAATCCTTATTCTGGGTCTCGACATTGGATTCCCATCCATTATCCGGTATCCTGCATCCCGATTCAAGTTTCGGATTCGGAACACTTAATCCTGATCCGGCATTCTGAACTTGAATCACGATCGCAGATCCAAATCCTTTATAATGGACCTGAACTCTGATCCTTAATCCTTATTTCAGATTCTGGTTACAAACCTGGATTTCCTGAATGTTTGATCCTAATCCTGCTTCTGCATCCTCAATCCTGAAATCCTGATCCCACAATCTGATCTTAGATCATGATTCTGAGTTCCGGTTCCCAGATTCTGATCCTGAACCCGAATCCTGATCTGGAATCCTTGGATCTGATGTTCGATTCTAATCTTGAACGCTGATCTCTGGCATGCTAATGCTGAAACTGCACTCTGATCCCAGATTCAAGTTCTGACCGCCGACACTGATAATCGATCTTGTATGCTGATCCTGACCCTAGTTCTTGAATCCTGATACCGGATGCTGATAGTAGATCCTGGTTTTGAATATTGCATATTTTATCTCGATTCTAATGCTGATTCTAAATCTTGAATCCTTATCCCCCATCTGATAATTGTTACTGATTTTATAATCTGACCCCAATTTCGGATGCTGATTTGGAATTCTATATCCTTAAATTGAAACCTACTCTTAGATTCTCTAGATTTTATCAATTTGATCCTGATCCAGGAATTCGAATCCTGCTGTCGCTTTCTGACCTGGGAGGATGATCTTGAATCCTGGATAAATTGCTGAAGCAGCTAGCTTAGGTGTACATATGGTAGATCCTTACCGTTTTTTAAAATATTTAATATTATTAATAATAATAATCCATTATATTCGTGTAACATGAGATGTGTACAATCTTTTTCAAGTGTTACATTTGGGCTTGTGTTGTTTCGATTTCAATTTAATTGTTTCTGATGAATTTTTATGTTTAACTAATAAGGATCAGACCTTGATAGTGAAGCTTTCTTGAATTCCGATTTCGATTTAATAGACTTAATGCTGGTAGGAAGATCATTCCAGTTCGAGATGCCTATTACGAGAAACGAGTTATTGTAATAGACTGAAATATGAGGTGGAATTAAAAAATCAAAAGCTCTAGAGTTTTTTACTGGAACAAATAATCTTTTAATGTATAGCGGACCTCGTCTAGTAACTATTCTTTGGACCAAAACGCACAACCTATGTTTTTAAAAGTTATAGAATGGGCAACCGATCAGCATTTTTTGAAGATGAGAAACATTTGAAAATCTAGATTTTAGATAGACCATAGACGTAACGGACACACGAGTTCAAAGCAACTCTATTTGTACTTTTTCTCGCAAAAAGACCGAAGCTTTTAGACAAAAAAATTTTATTGTATTTTGTTGAACGATAAACGGTTTTGAGTGGCCACTATTTTCATATACTCTTCTTTTAATTTCTTTTTTCTTTACTTACTTTTCCATTTCTGTCGCAACAATAATCTCAGAAACGAGTATATAAATTAGACCGCTGCAAGCTTTGTATGGAAATTTCAAATTCTTAAAATTTAACACCTCCTATAACTTTTTTTGGTTGGTTTTGCTGTCAGAAATAGCAATAAAATTTTTGGAAGCGATCCATCCAGTCCTGAATTAGCGCAACGAGTTTTAATTTTGTATGGAATTTTTTTGGGAAAACAAAATTTTTGATTAAAAAATCGCCAGAAATGTTCTGGAAGTCCCAAAAAATATAACTGTGGATGAAAAATATTCCTTGATTTTTCCAGTACAATTCAAACTAAGAACAAACCTAACTTGTACCCCAGAAAAGATATTCAATGTTATATAAAATTTTTTCAAAATTATTTTATTTAATTTTTGGGTTTTTAACTGCTTATTTGAAAGCTGTGTAACCTTAGGATGAGGATAAAAAAACTCAAAAAACTGTTTTGCATAGCTGGGGAATTTATCGTTTTATTTAACCTTTGCAAAATCTTTTCATGAAATTATTAAAAGCTCTAGGCTACCATTTTTAAATACTTTTCAATGAATTCTGATTTTTTATTTTTTAATAGTTATAACTTTTTTCATGAAATGCTTAGCTGCTTGTCATTTTCAAAAAAAACTTGGCTTAAGAAAAGTCAAAACCAAAAATCAAAGACCAAATTCATTTCAAGCTTATTTCAATTTTATGGATGATTTAATGTGCAAAAAACTCTTCTTCCAATAAAATTTTCATACAAAATTGAAACGCGTTGCGCTAACCCAGGAATAAACCATGTGTCAGTTTGACACTCTAGATTCTAGAATAATTGTCCTCGATTTGTACAAAAACTGTAGTATAAGAACCATGGCCGTAGGAACGAGGAAAGGGTCAAACCCCCCCCCCCCCCCCCCCCCATCATGAAGATCCAAAAATGCTAAGTGAAATTTTTTATGCTAAACATAAAATTTGACATTTATAATCAAAATTTGATGAACAACTAAAATGATTCAAGAGTAACAATAAAGTGACAATCTCAACTCCAAAACCTCGAAATCTCATGCCAGAACCAGAATTCTACAACAATTTTTCAAAAAATTTCTCACTTGTTGATAATTATTGAGTCCCAAATAATGAATTCCAAAATATTTAGATTGAGCTTACCAGATTGTCCGAATTTCAACCAGATTTTCTCACTCTATTTGCAAAATCAAACGAAAATTTCAATTGAGTCCTTAGAATAATGTATCTTGCGTTCAATTTTTTTTCAAACAAATTTTGTCAAAATAAACATAATCAATGATTTGGTAGCCTTCAATATGATTCTGAATCGGCTGATGTGTTTCGATAAAATCAAAAAAGTTTTTCACGTGTTTCTCATCTTAATTTTAATCGAATAGTTTTTAAATTTGCCTAAATTTTAGCCGGATTTAATTTTGAAACAATATGCCCTGATTTCGCAAGGTTTAAAGGTAAAATTGCCTGGATTGGCCCAGCGGAAACTTGTGAAAAAATTTCTAATAAGTATCCATTTTTTGTTCTTGATTATGAGTTTGGATCATTATCAATATTTAAAATTAGAACCATTTTTTTAATAAGGATCTAAAATTTTTATCCGGTGTTTATGCGGAGTTGAAACATAAGAAAACTTTATGAGCTAGAATTGAAAAATGTGAAATAAAGTTCAATTACGAATAAATAATTAAAAAAAATCATATTGATAACCACAAATTCAGAATCAAATAAGAAATTTCTGGTTAAGGGTTCTGACACAAATTTCGCTTTTTGGTTTTACATTCATAGGATTTCTCATCTGGAATTAAGAATCAGGTTTAATGAATTAAGGTTAAAAATGCAGAATTCAGACTTGGAACAAAAATTCAAGATTCGCATTGGATTTAGTTCAAATTTAGTTTTTCTAATCAATATTAAAATATCACTGTTAGAATTTTATTAAGGATTCAAATTGAAGGAATCTTTTAAATTTAAAATTAAATTAAATTAAAGTTCAATCAAAGTCAGTTAAGAAATACAAACCAGGTGAAAATCTATATATATAAAAATGAATTTCTGTCTGTCTGTCTGTCTGTCTGTCTGTCTGTCTGTCTGTCTGTCTGTCTGTTCCCTATAGACTCGGAAACTACTGAACCAATTTGCGTGAAACTTGGCAGCTGGGGGTATTGGAGGCCGGGGAAGGTTCCTATTATGGTTTGAGACCCCTCCCTCTCTCATGAAGAGGGGGAGGGGCCTCCCAAACAAAAGACCATTTTTTGCATAACTCGAGAACCCATCAAGCAAATGGTATCATATTTGGCATGGGGTGGTATTTGGGAACGAGGAATATTTCTATGAATATTTGGCACCCCTCCCTCCTTTCAGTGGCGTGATAGGCAGGGGGGAGGGGGGCTACCTTACAATTTTTCATATATCTCGAGAACTAATCAAGATATTGGATCCAAATTTGGCATGTGAAGGTATTTGGATACGAAAAATATTTCAATGATTATTTGAGACCCCTCCCTTTTTCCAGTTGAAAGGGGGAGGGGCCTCTTTCATATTTTTTATATAGTTCAAAAACTAATAAAACAATTTGAACCAAATTTGGCATGGGAGGGTATTTGGATACGAAAAATATTTCTATGATAATTTGAGACCCTTCCCTCTTTCCAGTAGGGAGATATAAAGGGGGAGGGGCCTCTTTTATAGTTTTCAACATAACTAAGAAAGTAATTAAGCAAATGGAACCAAACTTGGCATGGGCGGGTATTTGGGAACGTGACATGTTTTAATGATTGTTTGAGACCCCTTCCTTCTTACAGCGGGGAGGAAGGAAAGAGGGAGGGGAGTTTCATACAATTTTTACTGCATAACTCAAGAACTAAAACAGCAAATGGAACCAAATTTGGCATGGAACGATATTTGGGTACGAAAAATGCTTCTATAATATTTGGTATCCCTCACTCTTTCGAAGAGGTGGATGAAAAAGGGGAGGCGAGGTCTCCCTTACAATTTTCAGTATAAATGGAGAGCTGATCAAGCAAATTGAACCATATTTGACATGTGAGTGTATTTGGATACGAGAAATGTTTCTATTATAAATTGAAGCCGTACCTTTTAAGCGGTAAGATATAAAGGAAGAAGGGGGGGTTTCCATTTTTTTTCCATAACTCGAGAATTAATCGAGCAAATGAAACCAAATTTGGCATCAAAAAGTATTTGAATACGAAAAATACTTTTATGAATATTAAGTTATCACCCCTCTAATGAAAGAAGAGAACGGAAAGGGGGATGGTACTCCCTTTCAAGTTTATGCAAAACTCAAAAATTTACTACGTAAATAAAACCAAATTTGGCATGGCATGGAATATAGGAAGGGAAGAGGGAAGCTTACATTTAACTTTTATTTTACAAAATCCGAGAAATGGACAATACTTAACATGGAAAATCATTTTGGTATGACTCTATGATTATTTGACACATCATCCTCCTTTCAGTGAGAAGGTACATGGAAGGAGGGAGGTGAGCCCAATACAATTTTGTTAGCATATAGTCTCAATTTATGCTTACGAAGCCAACAAATGGAAACAAATATGGCATGGAAAGATACTTGGTTACGAGATATGTTTCTACGATTGTTATAGACTCTTATGCTTTACAGTGTAGAGAGGGAAAGAAAGAAAGGGGCTCCATACAATTTTTGTTGTAAAGCTTAAATACTTATCAACCAATGGAACTATATTTGATATAAGAGGATTTTTGGGAACGAAAAAAATATTTATTAAAGATTACAATCTCCATTCAGCAGGGGGTGAAGGGAAGGACAGGGAGGGCTCTCTAATCAGTTTTTTAGCATAAATCCAGAACATATCAAGCAAAAACAACCATACTTTATAAGTTAGATTATTTACGAACGATTAATTTGGGACCCTTCTTTTTTAGGGCGAAACTTAAGGAAACAGATGAAAATTATCAGATCTTTAAAACAAATTTATAAATCAAGATTCAGAATATAAGTTATGGTTTGTGTTGCAATTTGAAACTCCAGCTGAAGCTCTCATTTTATAGTGGTTGCTTATTAATTTCGTCATAATTTGATTTAAAATAATACCAAAAACAATAAAAATTTGAATGATTTCTGAAAATATCATTTGACTCTGAAAGGTGTAGCAAAGCACACCGGGTCAGCTAGTCTATATATATAAAAATGAATTTCTGTCTGTCTGTCTGTCTGTCTGTCTGTCTGTCTGTCTGTTCCCTATAGACTCGGAAACTACTGAACCGATTTGCGTGAAACTTGGTAGGTGGGGGTATTGGAGGCTGGGGAAGGTTCCTATGATGGTTTGAGACCCCTCCCTCTCTCATGAAGGGAGGGAGGGGCCTCCCAAACAAAAGACAATTTTTCGCATAACTCGAAAACCCATCAAGCAAATGGTATCAAATTTGGCATGGGGTGGTATTTGGGAACGGAGAATATTTCTATGAATATTAAGTACCCCTCCCTCCTCGCAGTGGGGTGATAGAAAGGGGGGAGGGGGGCTACATTACAATTTTTCATATAACTCGAAAACTATTCAAGATATTGGAACCAAATTTGGCACGGGATGGTATTGGGATACGAAAAATATTTCAATGATTATTTGAGACCTCTCCCTTTTTGCAGATGAAAGAGGGAGGGGCTTCTTTCATATTTTTTTACATAACTCAAAAAACTTATAAAGCAAATGGAACCAAATTTGTCATGGGAAGGTATTTGGATACGAAAAATATTTCTATGATTATTTGAAACCCCACCCTCTTTCCAGTAGGGAGATATAAAGGGGGGAGGGCCCCTCTTTTTAATTTTTACATAACTCAAATAGAAATCAAGCAAATGGGACCAAATTTGGCATGGGCGGATATTTGGGAACATGACATATTCTAATTGTTTGAGACCCCTTCCTTCTTCCAGCGGGAAGAAAGGAAAGAGGGAGGGAAGTTCCATACAATTTCTATTGCATAGTTCAAGAACTACAACAGCAAATGGAACCAAATTTGGCATGGAACGATATTTTGTACGAGAAATGCTTCTTTGAATATTTGGTATCCCTCAATCCTTCAAAAAGGTGGATGAAAAGGGGGAGAAGAGGTCTCCCTTACAATTTTCAGTTTAACTGGAGATCTGATCGAGTAAATTTGAACCATATTTGGTATGTGAGGGTATTTGGATACGAGAAATGTTTCTATTATAAAGGGGAAAGGGGGGGCTACCATACTTTTTTTTTGCATAACTTGAGAATTAATAGAGCAAATGAAATTAAACTTGGTATCAAAAATTTTGTGAGTACAAAAAATACTTTTATGAATACTAAATTCTCACCCCTCCATTCAATGGGGCGAATGGAAGGGGGTTGGTACTTCCTTTCATGTTAATGCATAACTCAAGAATTTAAATCGCAAATAAAACCAAATTTAGCAAGGGATGGTATTTCCATACGAGAATTTTTTAATGTCAAACAATTCCTTTCTTGCTGTGGATTTTTCACAAAATCCGAGAAACGGACAAAACTTAACATGTAAAGGGAGGGGAAAATAGGAGGAGGGGGTTGAACCCAATACAATTTTTTAAGCATAAGTTCTCAGTTTATGCTAACGAAGCCAACAAATGGAAACAAATATGGCATAAAAAAGTAAGAGGAGAAGAAAGGAGGAGGTTCCATATAAATTTTGTTGCAAAGCTTAAAAAATTATCAACCAATGGAACAATATTTGATACAAGAAGGTTTTTGGGAACGAAAAAAATGGGTATGATTATTAAAAATCACGATCTCCATTCAGCAGGGGGAAGGGAAAGACAGGGGGGGAGGGTGGTCTCTCTTATCAGTTTTTTAGCATAAATTCAGAACATATTAAGCAAAAACAACCATATTCTATTAGTTGGATTGTTTGCGTACGATTTTTTTGGAACCCTCCTTTTTTAGGGCGGAGCTTAAAGCAACAGATTAAAATTAACAGATCTTTAACACAAATCAAGATTGAGAATATTAGTTTAAGTTATTTCTGTGTAGCATTCGAAACTCCACCTGCAGCTCTCATTTTATAGCGGTTGCTTATGAATTATGTTATATTTTGATTTAAAATAATGCTAATAAAACAATAAAAATTTGAATAAATTCTGAAAATATCTTTCGATTTTGAAAGGTGTAGCAAAGCACACCGGGTCAGCTAGTCATATATAAAAAATCAGATCTAGATTCATTTAAAAGAATTTGTTTTTTTGAAAAATCTAGATTTTAGATTCAGCTGGAAATTTGTTTTAATATTATTTACATTTATTGCAAATTCTTCAAAATCAAAGGTCCTTACTAAAATTTTATATTTTAATCTAGTTTACAAGAGTAGAGAATAAACCTTATTTTAACCGTAACCCTATTTCTTTTTTAAACTATTTCAGAGTATTTAATACATTTTTACCCATGCTTAAAATGGTTATGCGTGTGGTTCAAAAGAATAAGCTTGCTAATTTAAATACCAAAAAAAAAAATATTCTTCTAAATGAAGCGTTCAAAATCCTTTTCATAGATCATCGTTGCTACATCATTGAAAAACATTCTCTGGAAAAACAAGAACAACTGTGTTCATGTGCTCGAAATCACGGAAATCAGCTCAGGAGGCAACTGACTTACCAACTGCGCTGTATCACATGTCTTCTTATTTTTGAAAACTTTATGAAAAAAATTAGTAACTCCTAGGAGTTATTTTCAAAAATAAATAACTTCTAATGCGCAATATAATTAACCTGAATAACTTGTATTTAGTACATACATATAATTTTATTTTTCACTTGTGCATTGTGCATGCATTTTTCAAGCAAAAATGATCGAGGAAAAAAATTTGTATCAAACCCCAGCCCCCCTCCCCCCCCCCCCCTACATGAACCGGTTCTTCCTACGGCCCTGATAAGAACCCTTGTAACGTATGTCCAAAATATTACCGGAAAATATTCAGATTACACAAATATAACACGACGTATTACAGGACACGATTTAACGTTCTTAAGTGTCGTATCCTGTAATACGTTGTGTGTTTTTTGTGTAGTTAAAAGTTCTTACGTTGGAACAACCCACTAGATGAGTAATATTCAGATCAAATCATTTAGTTTTGTGTGATTTATAGTCGATGAAAAAACTAAAAAAATCATGCTTCAGAAACAAATTTAGAGAACAGCTATAAAATAGTTATTTATGCAAAAAGTTTCATGAAGTAGGTTTTTTCAACACCAGCCATAATTTTGTATGCTACTCGTTGCAAAATTCGATTTTTTTTCAGCCAGATCGATGTAATTATCCACTCGACTCATGCTGAAAATAACCACTTTTTGCAACTTGTTGCATACTTCGTCTTGATGAACAGGGAAACAATGATGGATTTTTGAGATTTTAAGAACCTCCAGCAAGCATAGGAATCAGGATCAGGGAAACAAATAAGCGCTACCTCCCGATAGAATTTGCCAATTAAAACACCCATGAGAGATCCTCAGACACATCTCATCAATACCAAATTTTTATCGATAAGTTGTGCATTTCGTATCCTGGAGTGTCAATTCGCACACAACGTAGGGTCCGGTTATCGCTCGACGGTACACCAATATATGTATCTCTCTTTTTTCCATACCGATTTTTATAAAATTTATATTTTTGGAAACTTCGTAATGTAACTCAAATATGTTTCTCAGACAATATTCAGCTACAATACTTCAGTTTTCTGTTATCCAAAGTCCACAAAAAAACCGGAAAAACATGTTTCGCAAAAAGACTTTAGATCAGCTATGGAATGCTCAAAAAAATTTCACATAGTGTCCAATCTGAAGTTAGAAGCTATATATTTTTTCCAATTTTTTTATGATCATGACCACAAAAATGTAATTAAGTGGTGTAAAAACCGTACTTTATAATCAATGAACCGTCAAAATTGTTTAAGTTACACCAGATAAATTTTGAAAAAAAAGGATTGAAAAGTTGACGAATTTCGACACATTTTCGCATCTGTAGATTTTCAAAAAACAAAACGCAGAGTTTTTGAAGAATTTTCAAGTTTTTAGAACTTTTTGTCAATTTGCACTTTCTTGGATTTTCTTGGATTTAACTTGGCATTGGATTTTGCGGTCTAGGGCATTTTTTATTGGAAAGCATTGAAGTGTGGTGGTACGCCTTTGCCGAACAACAGACTAATCTGTATAGGAAGCGTGATCGACTTTTGATCAACAGATTCCTAAACACAGCAGGCCAGTTGGATTGTGTAATGTGAATACACAATCGGGCACGTGTCAATGAACATACTTAAAATAATAAATTTAACGGCTATTAAAACTTATCATCAAAATAAACGATTTTAAGTAATTTGAGTAAAACGGAAAAAAAAATTCTTCGACCGAGATTTGAACTCCAGCCCTCCGAGTTGCAGCCCGCTATTTTACCACGATGCCAACTCATCAGTTGATTTGATCCACGCTATAGCTCCATAGGTGAGATTTTCTTTTTACGAACTGGTCAAAGGAAGAAGAAGAGAGATCGGATAGAGTTTCAATCGATGGACCGCTCATTTATCGTAAATCAGTTCACTCAAATCGTAAATGTCGAATAAGCATATTCCCAACTTTTTGGAGACATATTTACGAATTGACTAATTTGATACCCGGCTCAATTGTTTTTAGGCAAAGCTTGTCGTAAATGAATGATAGAAAATCACTCAATATCATTTACGGTGGTTATTGAAAATTTCTTAATAATCGATTTGGATTATCTTTTCTATTACGATTTCATGTTGGCTGGGCGTGGCCTAGAGGATAGCGTTTCAGTCTTCTAAGCCAGAGGTCATGAGATCGAGTCTCGGTCACCGCATACATAATACTCTCTCTGTGGGCTGGTGGTGCTAGCGTAAGTAAGATGCTAGCCATTGTATCCTTGAAAGATGTACGCTTTAGTCTCAAGTAGAATTTAGATCTCTTCAAATAAACATGAAGTTTCACTGAGATCCTATATTTGTGTGTTCGTTTGTTTAATTCATCAAAAAAAAGAACGTAGTGAAAATCGAACTCACTGCAAGATCTCATATTGGCTTGTCAATCCTATATCTTACCCAGTGCACCATCTGAGTCGGTTAGCAAACGAAAGTTTTTTGTCATAATCCTTCTGCCACCGCCGATTACCAAAAAACGCACTGGAAAAGGATGAGAATGGGGGGGAATTGGGTGGGAATGGGAAACTAAAAACTGTTTTCTATTGCGGGCCGTTTTACATACACACACACACACACACAGCTCGCGGTACATTATTCGACAGTATCCTTGCTGGCTGATTGTTTCCATCCTGCTTTGTCTTGTGATTGGATATGGGATATGTATTATTTGGTTTCTTTCAGACATATGCAATTCGGTTCTACTGAGAAGCCAATGTCATTTATTAGAAAGCTTGTTAATGCCGATCCGGCATAAAATTTATACCGATTATTCCACCTCCAATGAAGTTCATTATTGGACTAGAGTCTGATTTGTGAGTGTAAATATACAAGATTCTTAAACCATCTAATAACTTACATAATTTTTCTCGTTGCAACTTTTATGATTGCTATCAGATATAAGAATACTATTTACTGCCTGCCATGCTAGCGAGAATACATATTCCAATCCAATACTGCACGTTTGATCTTTACAGGTCAAAATGTAGCACAGGCACTGCAGCAGTAGAACTCAGCAGCCCGATCGATTGTGGTTGTTTGTTTACCTTTCCTTCATTCTCATCACCGAGTTACGATTCGTGTTATTCTCACTCGCACGAACATTCACTCTTGATCGTTGTGTACATCGGTGTCAATTGGCATTACACTGTAGTGGTTTAAATCTTTGAACAACACGGTTACACTGTGAAACGAAAGTTTTCGATGGTTGTAAAACGGAATTCGTAGGAAGACACGTTTGAAATTATCAAGTCTGAAGATGCATAAACTCAAAATTAATCCACATATCGTCGAAGGTAAAAATTTTCAAGCTTCCTGTGACAATCATACAATGTTTACAACGTGAGCACGAAATTTACTGGCTAGTGTTATGTGTTTAATCATTATCACCCGTTGTCTGTGTTGCTCGTATTTTGACGACCGGCTTTGATTCCGATTCAATCTTCCAATACTATCATCCTGAACCATTCAACGGAGTCAGAATCGGACGGAGATGATAAAACGATATCACCGGCACTGAGTTGAACATCTACACATTCTCAAAAATGAAGCGGCGATTGAATGCACACATTTGAGAGGCCCCATTCATTCGCGGTGGGTGTATACTAAATTATCACCTCTAGCTAATAGTTCGATTGAGCTGCACTTATCGGCATCAGTCGAGAGCAGCCGGTGATCGCGAGCGGACGTGTGTTTCTTTTCCCAATTCAACGAATCGTGACTACTCCATTCACCAGAGGCAGCGGTAGCGATCGAGCGCTCCTCAGTTGCGGGGAAAAATCTTCAACCGGAGTTTGGTGCACCACATTGTGATGAAGTGATTTGTTTCCGCCGATGCGTAGTAGTAATTGATTCGAGAGTGATTGATCTCGCGAAACTGTTTACAGCAGCGCGTTTCGATTCCCAGTGATTCGTTTTTTTTTTTGTTAACCTTCTCTTCTGTGTTCCAAACCGTATGTGTGATCATCTTCTTCCGTTGGGTTTGGTGTCTTTTTTGGTGATCATCAATCGAAGGAAAATCTTTTCCTTCGGTGATCGAGGTCGATTTCGAGTGCGAATCGAAGCTCTGAAGATTGTGGCTGGGGAAATTGATTTTGATGGTGTTTTAATTTGGACGGTGAATAATGGATTTTTGATCAGTGCCAATTGAGAAAGTGGTTTACGGCTGCAGTCGGTCGCGCGCTTTCGGTGTCGAGTCTGGCTCCGATTGGGTTCAACGAAGAGTTGAGATATGTGCCGTTTTTAATAAAGGGTTCTATTTATAGCCTCCCTCAAGAGTGAATCGAACGCCAGGATGAGTAAGTTATTACCATCTCCTTTCTCGGCGCCGATGTTGTTGTTGATCTTCAACAAGTAATTCAAGTGTAGATAAAGATTAATCCGAATGATATAAAAAGATCATTGCACAAAAGTTCAAGGATCTCTGCCCCAGTGAAGAAGAAACGAAAGGAAGAATTCCAAGTGATTGTGTGAGAACCGTGAACAAGTGAAGGTGAAAAATGGTCGCCAAAACGCCGGAAGGTATTTCGTTGGAAAATCTCAGCAAACGTGCCTCGGTCTACATCGATCCGGACTGTGATCTGTACCTGGAACTGCAGAATCTTCATACGGCCGAAATCAGCAAATGTACCTGTTTCGATTTTCGGCTGCTGACATCTACAGGTAACTAATTGAGCTATCGGAGGAGTCGGACCAGGAAAAATTCCGATGGTTTTGATGGGAAGAAGGGGGTGATGATTAATGGTAATTGGCAGCTACCTTGGATCACGATCTGTCGCCCATCGAATTGGTGGCGCTCCAACGTGATCTGCTCATATGACGATACTTTCAGTGCTTCGTGACAAGTTTTTGACACCAACACTGTTTTTTTTTCTTTCTATTTTCTGGTTGTTTACAGCGTGACGGTAGCGTGATGTAAAGGGTTTTTTCGACTCTCGTTAATTGTATTCCAGGAAAAATGCATCCAACTTTACCATGATGAACATTTATTATTGTCTTCTACCTAATTGTATTTATTTCAAAAGAGTTAACCAGGGATAACTTTACGAAACAATGTACATAATTACGTAAAAGAATAATCTTTTAGTAGGTAGTCATATTTTCTACGACTTGCCTGTTGATAGTAGAAACTTAAAATTAACGAGGCGTTTCTAAATTGATTTTGTATCCGTATTTTATTGGATATTTTGAATTTATGTTGAGTTTTCTTTCAATACCATATATTTAGATGATGTGTCATGAAGTCGATATTAGCTAAGGTTATTTGCTTTTATTTGAGACAAAATTTAAAAGATACTTATCTTTCGAATAAAAACGATTTTGGTTTGCTGAATCCTTTTAAGGTCTCTATCTGAACTTAATAGTTGCGTGCCTCAAGTCTTCCAAAAAGTATGGGATACGAAAATGAGCTTGACATTTCTGCTAACAAAATCTCGGTCATGTATCATAGTGTGAACCAGGCTTAAAGATAACTTCAGCAATCATCACATGGAAATATTTTTGCATTTATTCTTTTTGAGATCTGGTTATTGTAGTTCAATTGAACGAACGGGATGCTCCCGATGATAATCATCCCATTTGAAATTTGAATACTGGAATCCCCGCTTGTACCAGTTAAGTAGAATCGGGTAACCGTAACATACAATTTCAGATTTCTCCATGAGGAAATCACTTACAAAATAGGCAAAAATATGTTTTTTTTAGGGTTTTCATTAAACTTCTATGGAAAAATACAAAAAAAAAATAATTTTCTGGTGCTTTGATGAATTTTAACACTTTTCGTCGAATACCTCCATCAATTTCTGCACAGATACAAAATCAACCGTATCGATCATTTGCTTTGATGAATTTGCCACCCCATTCCAATTTACTCTTGACTATTGCCCAATATCTCTCGATGAGACGAAACTGTGGACAGTTTGGTGGAATAAGACTTTTTTTTAAATCATCAATATTACTCTGCTGCTACCATTCCAACACATTCCGGGAATAGTGGCAGCTAACTGCTACTGGCTAAGCGTAAAAAAACCCAAAAAAAACTATGTCCTGAAGGCAGAATGAATTTAATATTGAATACCGCAACTGTTCAACTGGTTATTTGACCGAATTAATGTTTGGTCGAATTGTCGTTAGGTGGAATAGTCGTTAGATCTAGCATCTATTCGGTCTAACAACCTATTGCCAAATAACTTATTGCACCATTCCATCTTAGATCATTCTTCTTTCATAAAATCAATTTGGCTTTACATCTTTTTGTCCGAGTGAATAATAAAACAAACGTTCTTGGTTTATTTTGAATCAGAAAAAAAATAGGTTGGAGTTTAAAAACTTTAATTTATTTTCCAGTAAATTATACTTTCCCACGTTCAAGTCGTAGATGACTATCTTGAAGTTAAAGCCAAATTAAGTCTCAATATTCATTTCCCGGGTTTATTAAGGCCCATCTTCACCATTTCGAGGTACATTCCCAACACAGTTCTGTTGGAGTTTACGCCGAAAAAAGCTTTTCTGGATTTGCAAAAAGTCACCAGCAGAAGTATAATCCACCGTCGAAGTTTCTGTTCTACTTTACTTCCTAGTCAATTGCAAATAATATCAATAATACTGTTAGTCAAGATGGCCATCAAGTTCCATCTGAAAGTAGGAGATTGGACCAATAAATTCACGTTTTAGTGACCTTGATGCAATTATAATTATTCCCTTGATAATTATTCGATCAGGTGATCTTAGAATTTCCAAGGCGTTCACGCTGTACCAAGTACATGTTTCTTGAAAAAAAAATCATCCAGCACACCTTAATAAATTCCGGTTAAGCGAAAATAGGCCCCAATTCCGATAGAAAGCAAGATAGTGCTGCCATCTACGACTTTAAACTGAAAGAATAGTGTTTGACTGATTAAAATATACATATTTTTGAGTAAATGCCTGTATTTTTGGATTCAAATTCAGCATAGTATCTATGTCTCATCATTTCACGTCATGTAATGAAAACAAAAGTAGTTCGATAAAGTAGTAAAGCTGAAATGTCAGATTCCTCAGTGCTAGAGGAAAATCTCTTAATACCCCTTAAAAAATTTTGGAATACTAAAAACGCCTGAAAATGCAGTTACCTTTTCAAATAGTTTGTGAAGGCATTATGATTCACTTTTCCTCAGTAAATTATAAGAAAGAATCTTGATTTTGTAGATAAACATAAGTGGTATTTTTATTTCACACCCTTTTTTGTTGATCCTCAACGCCAATTGCTTCATCAAAAAAAAGTAAACTTATGCTCGATTTATCCGTTGAACAATTGAAAAAAAAATTCCCCCTTATTCTGCGCCGCGCGTGAGGTGACGCTAGTCGAGTCACTCTAGTCACCCGATTCCAGTAGTCGCTTTAGGCGAGAAACGTCTTTTTGAATGAACTTTTTGAGTTCTTATCCTAATCTAGTAGTCAGTTGGGCATGAACCTCTGTCACATCGGCTTCGGGAATAAGGTGACAAGACTCACGTGACTCCGACTCAACTCGACTATCGTCACCTCACGCGCGGCACAGAATAAGGGGGATTGTAGAACAAATTTTGACGATGTTTTTATATTTTAACAAGCGAAACATATAGTGGTACTATTCTTGTTTCGCTCACTATATCGTAAAATCGAAAGTTAAGCTTCTAGTCCAACATAATACTTATGTGTGCTACGCCTTTACTAAGTGAAAAAAGACTGGAGAAGAATAATAAATCTTTTTTTTAAAGATATTTAGTTACATGTGTATGAACGAATACTTTACAATTGGAATAGCGACTTTTTCGAATTCCTTCGTAAATCATAGGTAACTAAATTCCACCTATCAAAATATCAATTGAAATATCCACTCTGATTCGTCATTTCTAGAGATGTACCGAATAGTGGTAATTATTCGGCGAACGGCCGAATACCGAATATTGATCTTTTAAACTGTTCGGCCAAACGAATATTCGGCCGAATATTCGGTCGACTATTCTGTTGAGTTTTTAATAGAAATTAAAAAGCGACAATTTCATTTTTCTTCTACTTCTTCCATCTTAATACACCTTATGTTTTTGAGTCGATTATTTTCAACAAAATGTATATTTCATCAGATCTTCTTCAAGAAGAGGTCTCTTTCATTTTCAAAATGTCACCAATAGTTAGAAGGACATAAGATGAATTGTCGCTTCTAGGAAGTTTTGATTGAGATTGAGTTCCAGTGAAATCTGGAACAAACATGTCAAAACAAGTGCCAAGCTATTTGAAATTGCTTATTTTATATTGAATCAGATGAATGTCGAATTTTAGCTAGATGTCTTAAAAATAGCTGCCAAAAATCGTTAACATTTAACTTTAAGAAAACCACTTTTTTTACAAAACGAATCCACAAGGCCGGGTCTGGACGATTTTTTTTGAAAAATTTGCGAAAAAAGAGCATTTCTTAACAGAACCTAGGCATTATTCTCAAACATACAAGAGGAAAAAGAAAGAAAATTACTTAAAATTTAATGTTTTCATCGAATCACAGCAGCAGGGTTAAAATCGTATCTAGAGGATAAAGAAAAATTGGTGTTTATATTTAAATTTACTCTAACAAATCGTTTTTGAACGCCTAATCTAAAAAAAATTAGAAGAAAAATTTGAGTATTTATTTGATTGAGCAAATAATATGAATAAACCCTGGTAAATCCAGAAAAATTCAAATAGTATCTGGCCAACCCGGTCAGATTTGACTTTTCTCGAATTAGTTGACAAGCCTGGATATGTAGAAAAAACTCTGGAATAAACGATAATCAAAGTAAAAAACTATCTACAGTGAAATATGCACGGATACACCTAAGATCTTTTACTGAAACCATAAGTTTTTGATAATTTTGTAACTTTCTCAACATTACTTTTGGATATTTTAGGAAATTATTTAACATCAGATGAAAAATTTGACAAATCTGTTAGTGTATAAAATTTGATAAATTGAATAAATATTCGGCCGAATACTTGGCCCAACTATTCGGTGAGCCGAATATTAGGCTTAACAGTTTTTTTGGCGGTATTCGACCGACCGAATATTCGGTACATCTCTAGCCATTTCAATAAATTCTACTTAGTTAAATAAAAATTGAAATATCCACACTGATTCATCGTACAAATATCGGGTCCTGCTCATAACCGCAATCGGAATACATCAGTTATCGATTGGACGCTACAAGTGTCGATTGATTACCACACTTATTCATACTGAGCGACCTATCAATGCTCAAACTGATAAGAATAAGTTGAGTCAATTTAAGAACTTAGTTTTTTTTTCTTGAATTGTGAGTACTTTTTTTAAAATGAATCAAACACTTGAATTAGTACTTTGTAAATTTTGATATAAAACACCAATAATAAAATTTACCTTTAATTAACCAGCTGATTTTTTTTTATTTTCGAATTGAGATTTATACGTTTCGGGATTATGAAAAAAGTTCTGGTTTTAATCTAGTAGCAGAAAAAAGGTTATCTGTGCCAGACGTCTGCGAGCCTTTGAGTTTTCAAGTTTCCTGTAGAGCAATGGTGCCTTATCAAATTGGCCATCACCCCACAGACATAGAACCTAATTGTTATTTGACTGCGGCTTATCAATTGTTGAAAGCTGGAAAAATATTACACTTCCATAATTTTATTGCTCTGTTAACACCACGTAATGCGAACTGTTGTAAGTAGTTGCATTGGGATGTCACTTTCAGTTTACCGGAGAATTTTTTTTTTGAAATTTCAACGCTTTACACTTAGTTTTAGATTTTTTGAGCCTTGACTCACCTGATGACCCTTAACCATAGTTGCCGATCATGTGCTTTATTCCAATGCTTGATTTGAACTTTGTGGACATTTTTAACAGTGTTCGCATACTTTCCCACCACTTACACACAGTAATTCTTTGAATAATCAAGGGTTTTGTCAGCTATCAATTTGATAATGATGGATTTTGAAGGAAATTGTTCAAAATTATTTTTTTCATTTTCTATTGCATTGTGAATATCTCAAAAACGCCTAAATTTTGGAGGGATAGTACTTTTCACAGGAAACAAAATGCTGTCAAAATTTTGAATGTTCGATTACTAGTAAACGAGCTATTAGCAAAAGAATGTGTCCCATTTCTAAAAGAACTAAGCTTTACCTACTATATCCGTGTTTTCTTTTATCCAAGCGAAGAGAGAAGAAAGAATGTAATTGCTTTGCATTGTATGCAGATAATAGTGTTACTTTTCCCAAATCCATAACCTTATTTACTTATTTCTTTTTTTTTTTTTCAAATATTTAATCACATTGAAACTGAAGAGAACATGAAAAATGTTAAGCTTAGGAGTTGCAAAATGTATAACCATTTACTTGTCATGAATTTAGGTATTCATATGTAACAATATTTAAAAAAAAAAACCCTTACATTTCATTACAAATATTGAATTTCTGAAATGTGAAGTAGACAAATGGTCAAATTTAAACTCTACACTCCAAGTAACTCAGGAAAAAAATTTTGGTGACTTTTGGCCTCGGGAATTCTTAGTCACAACTGTTTGAGTTTGAAGGACCGGCTTAAAGGCGTTAGATAGTTTTGGTTTTGACGTCAACTTTAAAGTCTAGGTGAAGCGGGACGAAATTACCAAAGATAATATGATTGTGCAAGCACTACTGCCATAAAGATTAAAACTCTCGGGCAAAGTGATGCATGACAACATTTTATGGAATTTACATCCGGTTGGATAATTCATCCCAAAAAAAATAATAAAACTGAAAATCAAACCCAACGCCGGTATACATACACAGACAGCTGCTCACTGCCGGACATTTTAGCCGATGGTTGTTTGCCGGGGGTTGGAAATAAAAAATGTACTCACACAGCGCTTGGTACATCATACGATAATATCCTTTCTGGTTGATTGTTTATATCCTGCTTTATCTTGTGATGGGATATGGGATATGTTTTGTGCAATGCAGTTGCGCTGGGAGGACAATGTCAGCGATGAGAAAGTTTGTTAGTGCCGGCCTGGCATAGAATCTTCTGCCAATAGTTCCACCTCTAAGGAAGATCATCATTGGAGTAGAGTCTGATTTGTGGGTGTAGTAGAAATTCACGCATCCAAAGACTCATTCAGCATTGATTTTAATTTCATCGGACATTGTCCTCAATCTTGTCTACGCAACTATGATGAAATATTTATTCAAACAAATGCAACACTATAATTAAGCCATCCACTGCGCCGGTACGTTTCCCGGCTTCCTTTTTCTTTTTCTCGATTTCAAGATCAAAAAACGAGTACACATACACCGTCATCAATCATCGCGTGGTGTTATTAAAGTTCGATGCCGGCGTAGTAGCACCATTTCAACAAGTAAGAAAACGCAGATAAAACTTATCCCTTTCCAATAAATTATGTGTCAACAACTGACGCCATTAGCAAGAGCTCTATCACGCTAAGGGGCAGGTAATCCGATCCAATTCAAACCAGTTTGTCACCCTCGACGGATCGGGTTTCGAATTTCTAGCTGAAGCTAACTACCTAGACTAGGACTAGGACTATGACTATTTACCTACAAGGTGGGGGAGTTTACTCGAACTGCCAAATGAGCCAACCCCCAGCAAACTGGGTGCTAGAAAAATACAACTTTTCTAATAACCGTCGTACTATTAATAATGCAAACAATAAGTTATCGGTTAGCGCTCACCGGAAAAAAGGCAAAGACCTTCTGGAGTTTGCTCGATGAATGTGTGCCGGAATCGTCTATGAGTCACTTCCTATGGGTAGTTGTAAAGTTTCTAGCTTTTATGGAAGCTGTTTGTTTAACCCTTCTACCAAATGTTACTACAATGTAGATTTTATGGGTACCAGTGCATATTCAAGTTTGTTTAAAAGTTCTTTAAATTGAGATTGGAATAAATGCATATGTTCAAACTGCAAAAACCTAATGAAAAGATTGCAAGCCCTTAGGTGTATCGGGCGCTTTCGAATGTAAGAAAACTTAATCCCTTCAATCCCTTCAATCCCTACATTTCTATGATGAAAAAATGTAAATGTACAAAGTTTTACTGCAACTAAGCAATGACAAAGAGAATCAAAAATACTCAAATCTTTCGGTCAACAGTGTTTTTTTAAAGAATCAATAAAAATACCGTTGGTTACAGGAACACATAGCAGAAAATATGAAATTACTAGCTGATCCCATACGAACTCCGTTTCGCTTTAAACTTGGAATATGTTATGAACAGTTTGTATGAAAGCCAATTGCCAAACTTTTTCCAGATGCACTTCCGAATACACTGTTATGTAATAATCGCAAAAATATTAGACGATCACTCTTCTGACGACTGCTACTTAATTTGAAATCATGAATCAATTGACCGTTACGAAAACCCCCGTGTATAAATTTCGACTCGATCGTTGCATAACAGCGCAATTATTGCCTAAAAATAAACCCCTTTTGGTGACCTCTTATACACACTTTGATATCTGAAATCGATTAACTTTCCCCCAAAACTCCCGTGTGCAAATTTTCTAAGCAATCCATTGCATAATAACGTCAATATTGCCAAAAACAGTGGAAATTTATTTAATGTGGACGATCCCTTGCAAAACATTTGACATCTGAAATCGATTGCCCGTCCCTGAAAACTACCGTGTGCAAATTTTCATCCCAATCCTATGTATAATAACGACGATATTGCAAAAATAAGGAAAGGTTAATATGGACGACCACTTTGCCAACCCCTTACACTGAATTTAATACCTGAAATCGATTACCAGTCCCTCAAAACTCTCGTGTGCCAATTTTTATCTAAATCCGTTGTATAATAACTACTATATCGCATTAACAGTGAATTGTTAATATGGACGACCCCTTTGGCAGACCCCTGACTTTAATTTAGATAAGTGAAATCTACTGTTCGTCCCTAATAACTCCTATGTGCAAATTTTCATCCAAATCCGATGTATAAAAACGTCAGCATTACTAAGATATTGAATGTTAATATGAACAACCCCTTTGGACGACCCCTGACTCCGCATCTAGCATCTCGAATCGATTGCTCGTCATTCGAAACTACTATGTGCAAAGTTTCATCTCAATCTGATGTATAATAACGTCAATATCGCGAAAACAATAAACAGTCGATATGGACGACTCCTTTTGCCGATCCCTGACCCAAAATGCAATGCCTGAAATCGATTGGCCATCTCTCAAAACCCTCATGTGCAAATTTTCATCATAATCCGACGAAAAATAACGTCAATATCGCGAAAACAATATTTGTCTTGTATGGACGACCCCCTTCAGAAGGGGTCATCCGAAAATCCGAAAACATTTTTCATCATTCCTGGTCCTAATGAACATACATGCCAAATCTCAGCTCTCTAGCTCTTAAGACGCCTGAGTCTATAGAGGACAAACAAACAAACAAACAAACAAACATACAGAAACTGCTTTTTATATATATTGATATCCTACACTAAAATCGATTTATGGGGAATAGGGAAGAATGCCACGAAGTGGTAAATTCTTGGCAAAAAAAAATCATTTCCTGGGATTTATGAAAATATGTACAATGTTTGTCTGACCTTGGCATGCAATTTTACTTAAAAAGTGAAGGACCCAGTGATCACGGAGAAAAAAGTATGGTTTTTCCAACAATAATCCACTTACATTCAATTATATATCTGATTGATTCTCGACCAACTATAATTACCAAAATTTCAACAATACATGTAATAGACAATCTGATTGATTTCGTACATTCAATAATACATATGATATTTTCAACTATAGTTGTATGATTGAGATTAAACTATATTAATATAATTGAATCAATTATGAATATGATAGATTTAACTATGATAATTTTATTGATTGAAATATAAATATGCTAGATTCAACTATAATAATATGATTGATTTAATTATAAATTTGATAGATTCAATTTTATTTCTATGATTGATTGAATGAGGTAAACTGTAAGTTTAAATTTGGTTTATATTGGAAGTTATCATAACTTAAAAGGTTTTTTTTTCGGAATAATTTTATGGCTACGTTTAAGTTTTTTTTTTTTAATTTATTATATCAGCATTTTGCATCTCATTTGTTTTAGCCGCCACGATACTAGAAAAGCTGACCGAAAATCCCGATATCCTGGTTCCTCTGTTGTTGTACTTTTTGCATGTTGATGCATGGTTGCCAAGCTAATTGTGCGTCTTAACTAATCGGTCCCGGAAGACGCCCTCATTCACAGCAATCGCTGATTTACCAATGCTAGTTTCCTGTGGGATCCTTCCAGGATCACGTAAAGGAACGTCGAGACCCACGTCGATTTCGCGGGCTGCCTGAGTAAGTGTACCATTCCCAATTCCAATCACTGTCGGCCTACTACACGACCGCTGCCAGGAACTGGTAGAGGAAAATGTTTCCCTATCGCCGCCGGAGAGCGCTTGTGCTTTGCCACCGACGTCAGGAACTGCCGGCTGAGCCCTAAAAATAGCACTACGATCGCTGCAGGGAATACGTATTGGTCTCACACTTTCGTTTTTTTTTTTGCTGATGAATACTGATGCACACTTTACTATTCAAGTACCAGACAATCAATCATGAAAATATAATATTATTTACTATGTTTATAGTTCAATACCTATAATCAATTATACATTTGTAATTGAATCTATTATATTTATGTTTGAATCAATAATACCACTACAGTTGAATTTATTATATTTACAGTTGAATCAATTATATAACTACAATTGAATCTATTATATTCATACTTGATTTTTGAAAATCAATCATCAGTTTGTAGTTGAGTCTATTATATTTATAGTTGGATGCGAAAGAATCAACTACGCTTTGATGATTGGTATAAATAATCAGCTAAAATTATTAGAACAACTGTGGTCTGTTGGTCCGTGATGGCATTTCACAAAAACTATGTGTTCACTGTTCACTTCAAATTACGAGCTTAACGGGTTTAAATGTTTATGAAATAATTGCTTAAAACAACTGTTTATATTTTATGCACTTTGGATTTGAAATTAGAAGGAAATTTTATATAACGCCCCATGTAGATAATATGCGCCGCTCGTGTTTTCGAGAAACTATAATATATGTAAGAAGTGTGTTTGAAAAAAAAATGCAACACTTTGTTTCGTGAATTTTGAATTCATGGATAGAAATTGATGAAATTTTCAGTGAAGCTACCTAGTAATGTAATGTAATGCGTACGTGCACAAATTTGGCAACAATCTGTCAAGTTGTTTTTTAGATTGCGTCCAATACTAAAGTTCATTGACAAATTTTTCTAGGCATAATTCTAGGAAAAATTCAGAAAACTTCCGGTGGGAGACCCAAAAAACAGCTGGAAATCAAGTATTCGACCAAAGTTCACATGGTTAATCGTTTAAGAAGTCCTAGAGCACAAAATAGTAAGTTAAAATTTCAATAGAAATGAAGATTATTGTTTCATGAAGTGAGAGGAAAGTGAGAGGTTTTTTCAAGCACAATTTGAAAATATGGATAAGGAAGTGATAAAATAGTCATTTTTTCTGACTGGTTCGTCTATCTGACTCATAAATAGACTTGACTTCATTTCTACTAGCTAGAAAAGTTGCCCACTGGTAAAATAACAAAATACGGTGGTCAAATCGTGCGCAAAATATTTAGAATGCTTGTGAAGAGATGTTTTGAAAAACTCCGTAATGGACAGCAAAATGAACTTTTTAGCGGTAACCTGGCAGGTTTCCAACCAGATACTTTCGTTGACTAGTCTCGCCCGTTTTTTCCCGAAAATGAACAAGGATGAAAAATTTTAAAATTTAATGTCTAATAAGGTTATGACCATTCCTAAAGTTTAGATAAACAAAATTTTTGCAGCATTGTATTGGTTAGGAAAAGGACTATCTTGCCTATTTTTTCAGATTTTTAAGTTACCTTGCAAGAAGACATGGTTAGAATCATTTTTCACAATTACCTCGGAAATTCTTTATTGTCGACTTGAAAACTCATGAACTGTTGATTTTTTCTGAATTTTTTTTTTTTTTGCCCAAATGGTTGAGAAGTATAAGGAGCCACTTTAGGATGCTCACGAAGTTCAAAACAAGCATCGGAGTGGGACCCTTGGTCTCAAATTTAGGTGTAAAGTCTATGATTATTGGTAATAACTGAATGCAGACCCCTAAACTATGCAGTAAATTCGTCTCCGGCAGACAAAAAGTGTTGCCTGACTAGTAGACACCCAGCAAATAACTAACAAAAAGCAGTATTTATAGGTAAGCAGGTATTAACGCAATGTGACAGATATGTTCTGATGGACGAAAAAATTCATGTTAAAACCGAATTTGAGAGATCATGAAAAGGTTCCAACCAGACTCTAGTTGATTTTTCCAAGTGAGTTTGTGTAAAATATCATGATTTTGCAGAGGTTGCAAAGGTTCTTCTTCTGTGGTAAAAATAATAGATCAATACATGACTGAAAAAAGTTTGCAAAGAAAAGTAAGAGATTTTTCGATAAAGCAAGAGTATTTTTGCAATCAACGATCCATCACATAACTCGAAAACTGTTCAAATAAATTTTTTGAATTTTATTTTCAGATTCAGCGCCCGATTTCACATTAAAAATAGAGGTCGGTTAATAAAGTTCAAGTAATTTTTTTTATATTTTTATATCGAATAAATATCATATTAATACCTTCATTTCCTTCATAGAACTTTTTTCGATTAAATAAATAGTTTTCAAAATACACACGTTTGTAACTGCCCCGATTCTAAATGATCATAGCCTTAGTTAATAGCTTGTTTAAAACAGTATGGCCGCCCTTCGATGCTTTAAACAGAGACGGCAGTAAAGATTAATGAAATCATATCTTTTCATCGATTGACAGAAATTTTCATATTTTGACAACACTGTTAGGAATTCAATCCGAGACCCTGTCTGTTGATTGGGTAAATAGTGTAACCGATTGCCAGTTTTCCTTTAGGTTTGTGTAATAAACGTGACATTTGGATGTTAATACGACGAAAGAAAATGTCGCACAAAAGCTCCTCACCTAAACCTTCCTTCCCAGCCCTAATTCAACCTTTTCTGGCGTCTCTAGCGTCATTCGTTCCGCTCGATTATATTTATTTATTCCGATCGAACAAATAACAAACGAAAGACGTGGATTTGCGGGGGCGTTAATTTATGTTCCTGACACCGTTTCTACCGATGTGATATGGGACTGGAAGGAGCGCGCTAGGTGCCTAGATTAAATTTCCCCTCCGGATCGAGAATAAAGTGTTTCCAACTCGACCCGGGATCAAAACACCCTCATGAATATGTTGAAGAAGCTTTTCTGGATGTTTGTTAAATGAGTTCAAACTCATGTTTCTTGTTTTTCTTGATTTTTTTTATTCGGATTCTGAATTTCTACAGATATTTCTGCAACCTATACTAATATTTTTCCCCTTTTTCTCTCTCCGACCTTGCAGGAAAAAAACCTAACCTCAAAACATTTCAAGATGTGCAATCCCTGATTCAGCAGGGCAAGAAACGCGAAGCCAAACTAGTGCTAAGGGAAAATTCGTGGCCCACCAACTCCCCCATTCGGTCCCAGCTATGGCCGGCCCTGTGCAGTCAGCATCACGTGGGCAAAACCATGCTGGACGGCTTCTACTGGGACATGGTGAATCAGGTAAGTTTGGCAAAAAAATCCTACCACCTGCCATTTATCAACGAAAATAAAATGTTTCATCAGCATTGAATCATCTGTTATGATGCCGGGCAGTTTATTTATTTGAAGAGCTTGTTCCGGTTCTTTGTAATACGATAATTTGTTTGTTAGCATTATTAGCGTTAAACAAATTCGTCATACGCTTCAGAACTAATAAGCATCAACTTAGGATTAAGTTTCGAAATGCAGTTTTAAAATTCTTGAGAATTCAGAATAAAAGTTTAGATAAAAATCAAAACACCTAGCCCTACGGAAGGAATTCAGAATATTTGCTATAGTTATGGTGGTTGCATAATGGGGTACTATACTATACTACAGTTATGGTGGTCTCGTTTTAGATATATTTTTTGGTTTTCTGTGTGGGATTGTAAAGTGACTCAAATATTTTAAATATCGTTAAAAGTAAGCGCCTTAAATATGTTGTCCAATAGTTGCACATCTTATATTCTTTTAAAGACTCAGCCACAATGTGGGCCAGGGAGCTGATATTGAGTACGAGAGCTCATTTTGAGTACTAATCGTTAAGAACATTTAAGTTACAGACGACCCCTTTCGAAGGGGATCCAATATTTAATCGAAATCAAGGAGATCGATGCTGAATATGTCAAATAAACGGTAACAGTTTCATAATCCTTTGTATGGCATTTTTTTAAATTGATGAGTAATAACTTTTATAAGACTCAAAATAATGGTTTCAATTCAAACCTATGCAATTGTTCCATTCGATTTAAAAAAATATTATCTACTGCGTCAGTAATTCCAATATGTACCTACTCATTCAATACAAATAATCCGTTAAAGAGTTATCCCATTTGTTGAGGTAAAAGATGAGTGGTTTGCTTTTTTTTAAATAAATGAATAAATTTTTTATGCTTCGGTCGAGAATTTAAAAGTCTCCATGAAAAATAACGATTACATACTCTCATCGCCAAAAGCATACCCGGAACCTATTTTTTAAATGAATAATCTGCATAATAAATAAAATCTGTTTAGGTAGGTAGATACTATTTGTTTATTTTATCACCACCTATCTTCGCTACATTAAGATGCTCAGAAAGTTGTAACTTTTAATGGTCTCTATTGTAGTGACTCATCCCATACCTTACAAAATGTTGTAACCGTTTCAGTTGACATATTTGATGAGCTCATGAAGTGCCATAAATTACCATTTTTATTACTTAACAGATCGAACAGGACTCAGCTAAGTTAGGCTTCTAAACCATAATATTTTTTTTTTTTGCAACATAGATAAAATTCAAGACAATTTCCAGTGACGGTCACTTAATACTTAAGAAAAGATCGAATGAAATGTACATTAGGCGCTTAGAAGAAAAAAAAATTCGTGAATATTTACTGAAATAGAATCTTCAAGTATTATTTTTAGGTGCAATTTTTGGCCCAGTGTATGTAAATCCAGAAAACTCCTACACTGAAAGAACTTTTCAAATGAACGCTACTTGAAAATGTACGTAGCTTTTGAAACCATGAAAATCAAGGGAAACCTACGTGAATTTCAGGTAGCAAATAGAGCTCACCCAGGAAGCAGATTTCGCGTTATTTTCAAACAAGTGTATGTGAAATAACGTAAGTGAAATTTAGGAAAAAAGAAACAAATATCACATAAAATCTTATGGAAATTAAATGAATTCTGCTTCCTGCGTGAGCTCTGTTTGCTACCTGAAAGTCACGTAGGTTTCACAATTTTCATAGTGCCAAAAGTCCATATACATTTTCACGTAGGCTCCAAGGGCCTTATTTCTAATACACGATGCACTTTTTATTTTCAACTGAAACTTTGTACACTTCACTTCACATACGCGTTTGCCCAAAATGAAAAGTCCACAGAATTTCAATCGCCAGAAAAATCACTTTCCCTGAATTTTTTTCCCCAGACGGATCATAACTCCCGGAGTTTCGGCGGCTTTGTGCCACCTCGGCCCTTTTCATCCTCATTGGTTGAATTTTGGTAATACTTTGAAATTTTTTTTTAAACTAAACCATTTTTGTGAATATTCCAATTAAGATGAATATATAAAATTTTCTGGTTCTGGTTCATTCTGGTAAAAAAAATTCTGTTAAATGATTCATTCTCGCGAAAATTTTTCTAAGGAATGGTCCGTCTGGGGAAAACTATTCTGGGATAGTGTACTTTCTGGAGATTCAAATTATGGAGGTTTTTCATTGTGGGCAAACGTATTCGGGGAGATACACATTGGTTAGCATAAAATCACTTAAAGTGTCCAAACCTTAAATGAAATACAATATTGGATTTTTAGAAAATTTAGCTGGAAACATTCAAACAAACGTTTGATTTGAAAACATCATTCAAAAATATTTGATTTCGAATCATATGAATTTTTAAAAAAGCTAGATTAAACAGCAGAAACAAATGAAAAAATATACTAGAGCAGGGATGAGCAAACCGCGACTCTAGAGACATGTTTGTGCGGCCCACGAAGGGTTTCTTAAATTTTATTTATTTCAAGATTTTTTTACGATAGATTGTTAATAATCTTAAAATACTGGTCCAAACAAATTTAAAAAAAAAATATGTCAGTTATTTGATCAAGTATTACTTTACTTGTTCGTAGTTGCCTTTGCCCTACAATCATTCAGATTGATTACTTTTTACACAATGTTTAGTTTTTATTGTGTTCTATTAAAAGCATTTTATTTTTATTGATTGGCAAAACGTCATGTTTGAGTTTTTTTTTTCCAATCCATGAAAGCGGATCGTAAGAGCAAACAAAAAATCGGAAGGCTACAGATGATCACAGGTATTTCTAAGCCCGTGAGATAATTTTTTTTTCTTTTGAAGCAAAAATAAAGTTGTATTAAGAACATACTCAGTTTTTTTTTGAGAATTTTATTATTCCATCAAATTTGGAAAACGCTAGTTCTGATAAAAAAGGAAGATCATTTTCATAAATAATTTGTGTTCTTGAATATTAACGGAAATGAGGAAATTTATTAAAAAAAAACTCGGTGAACGATTTTCGATTTCTCTCGATAAAGTGTGTCATTCTGTGATTCAACTCAAAAAGTTTGTTACGATTATCGGTGATGATATTTTCAGGAATGTCATAGGGAAATCATGCAAAACTTCGATAAATTTATTAATTTTACTTGAATATAAGCAATAAACATTAACAAAGTCATAAGATTTTTATAAACCAGGTTTAGAAAGCTTTCCCAGTGGTATCTAAATTAAATTAAGAAAATCCATGAAATTTGTAAAAAAAAAACTATAGAATCAAAAATGTCAACTGACCATTTTGACAAAGATTGCTTAAAAAACTATGAAATTATGAATTTTTCTGTTATTTTGACAACCTTTCTGCAATATTGCATAAAAAGTAGTCATGCAATACCTCGCTAAGCACTCAGCAGTGATGTAAATTGATTTTATTATTTATCAATGCCAAAAAGCAAGTTGTTCAACGTAAAATTTCCATCAGAAAATATTAAAATTGGCACACAAATCACTATCAGACTCGGTTCCACAGAGCAAACAAAAATTATGTTGATTTTTCAGTACAAAATATTCATTTTTTCACATACAAACCTAAAAATTCAAATTTACTCATGCATTTTAAACCATAACGAAGCTTTTTAGACCCCAGGGTTTGAGAAATTCAATAATGACTCCAAATCGACTCAGTCTATTGCTACAGTATACTACCCAAGTAACACCGATAGTTTTCTTAGACTCCTAAATTCTCTTATAGAATCAAAAATTTGTCTAGCCTGCAATAAAATTTTAAATGTTACTTGGATAAATTCAATGATCTTATACGGAACATCAAATAAGAAAGCAGTTTTTAACCGTTTGTAGAGAAAAATCAGGTTTTCAAGGAAAAACATTGAATTGAGAAAAAAACTTTAGAAAAATGTGCACCAAAAAAAGGAATTTTAGTCTTTGAATTTAAAAAGTGTTTCAACGTCCAATGCTGAGAACACGGAGATTTCATATAAATTTATTCTTCTCAATCAATCAAAATGAAGTGATGACGAATTGTAGCAACAGTACTTTCCTAGAAAACGGTTCAAATCATTTTTGTATAAAAAAAGCAAATTATGTTTCTATTAGTTAGAATAAATATTCGTGAAAAAGTTCAAATCGATTAAAAATTTAATTTATTTAAAAATTATTATGGTGTTGTAACTATTGAATTTCGGCTGATATTATGCACCTTGTATTAAAAAAGGGTGCAAAATTTTCTTTTCCTTTAAAATCGTGAATTCGTATTATTATTTCATTTTCAATTATTTGTCGTCAAAAAATTGTCGTTTTAAAAATGACTATTAATAACTATTACTTTGAGCGCGGCCCGCCGAAAAGATTTGAAATTCAAATAGGTTCGTTTCTTCAAAAGGTTGCTCACCCCTGTACTAGAGGAAAAAGTCTGGGATTTGTGCCATTCTGGGAAGTGTTATTTAGGAAGTTTATTCTGGGGAACAAAATCTGGGAAATGGATTATTCTGGGGGAAAAATTCTGGGTAATGGTGCATTTTCGATTTTTTTTTTTTGCAAATTGGTTCATTGTGGGGCTTGATTTTTTGTCATTTTGGGAAAAAACAATTCTGGGCACAAGTTTTCTGGTAAATGGAATACAATCGACATCTTAATATAATGATCATCTCATCATTTTTGATTTGAATGAAATTCATTCGTTTTAAAAATTATTATTATTTCAACTATGAAGAAAATATGTTTTATAAGTGAATTTCATGAAAAGCTTTTAATGTAAAGTTATTCTTTAGAATCTGTTTCAAAGAGGTCTGTTTGTGCTACAAACAGTTGTATAAGAGTTTAATTGAACCTGAAATCACTTAAGAAACCGTGGTTTTATAGCTTGTACATATAGGGTAACGGACCTATTTTGGACCGCTTGGGGAAGTAGCTATGCTATTTTCTGAAATTAAAAAGTACATGTTACAATTTTTGACTGCTATATCCGTACATTGTGAAAATCATAGCTTTTTCTATCGAATCATATCGTTATTTGTTGCTATGTTACAAGATTTAAGCCTAAAACTCGTTTCATCGATCATTACTCTGGTCGGCATTTTGGACCACCCTGAAACTAAATAAGTTTTTTTTCTAAATTTTTCTAAACTGACGACAGCGATTGATGCGCAATTATGCGAATCTTTTCTTTCTTATTTTTGAAGTGAAGTTTTTTTTGTTCACATTAATGCATTCCTGAACAAATTTTCTTTATTTAAGTACACTTAATTGTTGAATATTTCTCACTACAATCATCTGTTTTTTTTCTACAAATTTTCATGCTTTAAACAGTAATTTTCGATAAGAAAAACTCCTCCGATATATAGTGCGTTTCAAATGTTTTGAAAATTGCGACAGCGCACTGGCTAATCGGCTTATCTTTAGGATCAATTTTTAGAAAGCAAATCTCATTCAGGCGACCCAATGATATGTTAAGAAGTCTGACATCACCAACTCCGTGACATCAATTGATACATTTTGACTTCCAAAACCTAAGTGGATTTGGTTTAGCTTCAGTCCTGTAGAATACAAAGATTCAAAAAACATAAAAATATGCTATAATAATGCGATATTTTTAACCATCTTCACGCCAGATTTTTTTCGCTGAAAAATTTACAAAAGTTTAGTTTTATCTTTAAAACAACTTTTGTTCAACGAAAAAATCGTTGAAGTAAATCTTTCAACTGTTTTTTTTTTTCAAAATCTATCCAACACAGTGGCTGGAGAACTTAATTTTAGGTACTTTTTCGCTTATAATTTTTACACAACGCCGTTTTTTTTTCATTTCATTTCAAATTTTCAGTTCCTTTAAGCTGTAGTTTCTGAAACTGCTTATCAAACAGTTGCCACTAATGTGGATTGTAAAATTAACGTAATTTAAAGCATAGTGCACAAAAAGTTATTAAAAAATGATTGGCTTGGTTTTATGTAGATTGAAGTGAACTCCGTCTAAACGCAGATTTGGGCTTTAGTTAGTTGATTAAATAAAATAATGTCAAACTTCCAAATTTAATTAATAATAAGCGATTGAAATAGAGTGCATAATTATTTTCATATCGTCATACAACATCTTATTACGTTCATGAACATTTAACAGCAAGTTAAATACCCAGGTTATGTTGGGTGCAGGCTTCATTTTGCTCATCTTGCCCAAAAGGAGACAGTGAACTTTCTCGCTCCTAATAATTGTGAGGAGATTTTAAATGAGCATTTTATCATCTACTGCTGAGAGAGGCAAGAGGATTTTTTTCTCTAACGAATGATCACTCTTCTACTGTCAGAGCACTGTTGGTTTGTGACTCTGAAAACACCTCATCAGCGCTACGTGTGATCAGTGAAATGAATTGCTCAGTGAAGGCAAGGGCATAGTTTTATTATTCTCATCGCTCCTAAGAGAAAAAGAAATGCAAATCGCATATGAAATTTGGCCGTTTCACCAAATCACGTGGACAGCTTTAATGTGCGATTGAACCGTCCTCTTTCTATTTGAAATTATGGAACATTGGCCCCAGCAAGTGCTGAAATAAACCACAACCGAAGCGTCCATCTCTGTTCGGTCGTTGATTTCTCAGCCAGTAACTGAGAAGCTGATGAACATTTCTCCCTTCGAGAATGAAATTGGGTGACTGCTTTTTTGAAATGCTCTGCAACAAAACGTGGGCTTCTTGATCGGTTTAAGTGTGAGAAAGCATGTTTCTCTTAGGCGTTTGACAAGCAAATGAGAAAAAGTGAGCAAAAATCAAGAGAATCGAAGAAGCCTGGTTGGGTGGTCCAAAATAAGTCCCTAAGGAACTAAGTAGGTCCTATTTTCGACATGAGTCAAATTGCTATTAAACGTGATTTTTGGTTCTTCGAGCTTGCAAACTAGTTTTCAAGTGTTTTATCATAGTTGTGAACATGTTTGTAGTTGTTAAATACATCGCAGCTATGCAGAAATATTTTTGAAAGTTCACTCCAATAATGGCACGTCCTCCTGAAATGTGCTTGATTCGGCCCAACTGTCTGTCAATACTTTATTTCCAATTTTCTATCCCTTACCAGCTAATATTTGTTCAACATTTTTATGATTGACATGATTTATGAGAGAAATATTGGAAAAAGGCTGCAAGGTAGTCAAAAATATGTACCCGGTCCAAAATAAGTCCGTTACCCTACTTTGAAACAATCCGGGTTTTACGAAAATCCTGTTAGTTAGAAAACTAACTTGTTTGTAAAATGAAAGTTCACATGATCCGTTACATTATCTCTTTTTTATAATTGTGATAAGTAAAAAATAACGACAAGAACAGTCAAAATCGAACGGTATGTTAACATTAGCCACACATGCCAAATTAGGAACATGCACCCTACATCGCTTTATGACTTTTGGTTACTTCGGATTCGTCTTCGACAGAATCAGGCAAATCTTGAAAATTCAGGAAAGTTACCTTCTCTCAATACAGTGACACAAGCAAAAAAAAAACTTTCCGCTCTAGGTTGTGCTTTGTCTGGCTTTGCTTTTTATGGGATTTTTGAGAATGATCAGTATTGATGAAACTTATCTATTTTGTTATGCACATTTTTCAGAATCCAGATGACTAACGCTTTTTCTATTCCTCTCCCCCCTTCCGCAGGTGTTCGGTACCACCGAGCTGCCGGAAAAGCCGATCATGCTGCCACCCTTCGTCGACTCGACCCACTGCCTGCCATACCATTTGACGCGAAAGGGCCGAGCTGTGGCCGATCGGGTTGTTTCGGTGCTCGGGTACGCCTGTCCCGACATCACCTACAGCCCGACGCTGTACCCGATCACGGCAATACTGTTACACTTTATGTCCGGTAAGTGAAAGACGTCAAGCCGATTCGTATCTTCGTCTGTGCTGTTAAAATGTTTGAAGATAAATTTACCATGGCGTTGTAAATTGATCGGTTCTACTCGAAGACGTGAGCGAATGTGTTTTCCATTCAATCGTAAAGCTATTTCCCTTTGTGTTGACTATGACGAGACCTTCAAATGTGAAGGATTATTGAACTGATCCGTTACAAAGCTACACACAGATCCGACCAAAAAGAAAAACAAATCATTTTAAAAACATCCGACTGGGATGAGCGGGGGATTCCTGAAAATCTAAATTAATCATCTCTCAAGTAGCCTCAAGAGGTAATTCCGAATAAATTACCATCGTAAAATGAAATCGTTTTGTCCGTGTCGAGCATCACGATCTAGAAAAAAAGGCATAAATTATCCGGAAGGAGTTCAGCCAAAACCCAAACAAAACAACATGAATAATCAGAACCTTATCAGTAGGGAATGTCTTGGGCGGGACGAATAAAAGGAACAAAATAACGACGGCACCCGACAATCCGTATCTGACAGGACCCCGAATAAATTTAATCACAAAAGTCATTTCCTCCCCGGGGTAAAGATTTCCGAGAGCAAGCAACAAGGTACAACAGGGGCCATCTTTTTTTTCCTCTACATTGAAACATTAAATTTTGCTGCAGAGGTTTTCCGTGGCTCGCCGCCGCCCACGCAGAAAAAGAGCTGGGAGGGTCGGGAAAAATTTGAAATTACATTTCCCGTCATCTGCCGTCAGAAGCAGCCAGTCGTTTATTTTGCCGGGGTTTTCTTTTGACGCGATTGGTAGGATAGCCGTTGCACTAGAAGAGACGAGCTTTTTCGTGAAATATAATGTAGAAGAAATATTATGATAACCATGGCGATTGTTTTTCGTTCAACTTGGTGCTAAAATAACGGAGCTTGTCCTATTCGGATTTTTTTTTTCCCGGGAACTAACTCGAATGGTTGTGGTTGGGTTGTTTTTGGTGAAGCTAAGATTATTTCAGTTTTTACTTACTTACTTACTTAATGATCCCGCGCCGATCCTCCGGTGCATAGGGCCGTGGTAAAAGACCTCCACTGTTGACGATCCGGAGCCAGCGTCTTCACCTGGTCCCAGTCAAGATTCTCGTCGACAGTTCGGATTTCAGCGGCTAGACTTCGCCGCCACGAATTTCTGGGTCTGCCTCTTCTTCGATGACCTTCTGGATTCCAATCTAGCGCCTCTCTGCAAATCTCGTTTTCATCTCTTCGCAGCGTGTGCCCAATCCATCTCCACTTACGTTCCCGAATCTCGATTTCTAGCGCCTTTTGATGACACCGGCGATGTAGTTCCTCATTCGAGATCCAGTTGCCAGGCCACCAAGCGCGGATGATATTCCGCTGGCAGCGGTTTACAAATACTTGCAGTTTTCGCGTCGTTACCGCATATGTGCACCAAGTTTCGCACCCGTACAGCAATACGGATTTGACGTTTGAGTTGAAGATTCGGATTTTTGTTCGTAGAGAGATCTGGCGTGACCGCCAGATGTTTCGGAGACTCGCAAACGCAAATCGGGCCTTTCTGATCCGTGTTTCGATGTCTTTTCTGGTACCACCATCAGGCGTAATCTGGCTACCAAGATACTGGAAGCACTCCACTTTCTCAACTTGTTGCCCAGCTACCAGGAAACAGGAGGGATCTCCTGTGTTGATCTCCATCGACTTGGTCTTTCCGACATTGACTTTGAGACCTGCTGCCTTGGAACTTTCGGTGAGGTCGTCGAGTTTGCTCTGCATATCTGGTTGTGTTTGGGCGAGCAAAACAATATCGTCAGCCAGGTCAAGGTCGTTCAGTTGCTTCATTGTTGAAGGATTCCACGGCAATCCTCGGTTCGGTGCACAGTCAATCGATCCAATCAGAATCTCATCCATTACGATTAGAAAAAGTAGCGGTGATAGAATACATCCTTGTCTCACTCCAGCAGTTACCGGGATTGGTTCGGACAAGACACCGTCGTGCAAGACCTTGCACGAAAATGCCTCATACTGTGCTTCGATGAGATGGACTAGTTTCTCTGGGACCCCTCGTCGCCTTAGAGCCGCCCAGATGTTTTCATGGTTAAGTCGGTCAAATGCTTTTTCGAAATCAACGAACACCAGCAGAAGAGAGTCCTGGAATTCGTTGATTTGTTCCAGTATGATTCGGAGCGTTGTGATGTGGTCCACACATGATCGTCGAGATCGGAATCCAGCTTGTTGCCGTCGGAGTGTGGCGTCTATTTTCTCCTGGATCCTGTTCAGAATCACTTTGCAGAGTACTTTGAGGGTTGTACAGATCAACGTTATGCCTCGCCAGTTACCGCACTCTGTCAGGTCTCCTTTCTTCGGGACCTTTACGAGGATACCCTGCATCCAGTCGGCCGGGAATGTTGCAGTATCCCAGATGTCAGCGAAAAGACGGTGCAACATTTGTGCTGATAGGGCAGGGTCGGCTTTCAGCATTTCAGCAGGGATGCAATCGATCCCAGGTGCTTTGTTGGATTTCATGTTTTTGATTGCCGCTTCTATTTCAGCCAGCGAAGGCGCTTCCGAGTTGACGCCATTTATGCGACTTACTGTTGGCGCTTCGAGCTGCAGATTCTGTTGGCCATCGCTATTCGTGACTCGGAAGAGTTGTTCGAAGTGCTCAGTCCATCGTTTGAGCTGATCTGTTCGATCGGTCAATAACTGACCTGCTCGGTCTTTTAGCGGCATTCTTGCATTAGTCCTTGCACCACTGAGGCGGCGAGAAATGTCATAAAGTAATCGGATATCTCCATTGGCGGCGGCTCTTTCTCCCTCTTCGGCTAGGGAGTTTGTCCAGGCTCTCTTGTCTCGTCTACAAGCTCGTTTAACTGCCTTTTCCAGCTCCGCATATCGTAAGCGGGCGGCTGCTTTGGCTGACCCGGTACATGCCTGCTCAATTCCGACTTTCGCCTTTCTCCGATCATCGACCATCCTCCAAGTTTCATCCGACATCCATTCACTCCTTCTTCCACAAACTTTACCGAGAGTACCATGGCTCGTCGTGATAAAGGCATTCTTGATTCCACACCACTGTTCTTCGACTGTTCCGTCTGTCGGCAGCTCCGAGGCTCGGGATTCTAGCTGTTCAACGTATGCCCTTTTCACCTCTGGATTCTCCAACCGGCGGACGTCGTAACGACACCCGACTTTCTCCTCGCGCCGTTGGACACGTGCAACTCTCAGTCGTATCTCGCCAAGGACGAGGTGATGGTCAGATGCAATGTCTGCGCTTCGCTTGTTGCGGACATCAAGAAGGCTCCTTCTCCATTTTCGGCTGATGCAGATGTGGTCAATTTGATTTTCTGTTCGGCCATCTCGGGATACCCAAGTGACCTTATGTGCTGGTCGATGGGGGAAGAGCGATCCACCGATCACCATGTTGTTGTTGCCACAAAATTCTACAAACAGCTCTCCGTTTTCGCTCATCTGTCCTAGGCCATGGCGCCCCATGATGCGCTCAAGGTCCTGATTGTCGGAGCCAATCTTTGCGTTGAAGTCGCCCAAATGGATTTGAATGTCACCCTTCGGAATTCTCTCAACCACGCTGTTCAGTTGACTGTAAAACTGCTCTTTCTCCTGCAAGTCGGCAACGTCAGTTGGCGCATAACACTGGACCATTGTAAGGTTTCTAACCCGTGTTCTAAATCTGGCTACGATTATTCTTTCGTTTATCGGTTCCCATCTAATGAGGGCCGCGTAGGCCTGCGGGCTTAACAGGAAACCAACTCCTCGTTCCCGAGTAGCATGTTCTCCTCGTATGCCAGAGTAAAGCAGGACTTGCCCGGATTGTGTCTTGTGTTCTCCAGTATTAGGCCAACGGACTTCGCTCAGTCCCAGAATTTCAAGCTTGAGGCGGCTAGCCTCTCTAGCAAGTTGTTCCAGTTTGCCTTGTTGGGCAAGGGTTAAAACATTCCAAGTTCCAATTCGTGTCCGTGTTTTCATGCTAAAAGTCGTCGCCAAAGTTCCAGGTCGGTCATTTCTTTCGGATTCCGTAACAATTTCAAATCGGGAGCAGTAGGTTGTTAGCCTAAAGTCCCTATCCCGCGATGGGGCTGCCATCTTGGACATAGCTGGCGGGAGCCGCATTTCATAAATTCAGCCGCTTGCTACAAGACAGACGCTACGGTCCTCTACGGTTTTTACGGTCCTCTAAAACTTTAACCTTTTCTTCTTATCAAGTTTAACAATTTGAATTGTTAGAAATTTGAAAGGATGATAATTTGACCAGTTCATGACCATAGCTTGGGCCCAGATTTTTTATCTTTAAATGAATCGTTAAGCTAATATTCATAGCAGATCCGTATAATTTCTCCATGAAAATACTACTTCATAACGCTTGTGGTTCCAGTAACAGTGAAATCAAAGATGATTTTTATTTTGCCTTTTGCCTTAATTACAACTTTTCCCGCTTATGATGAATCAAATTACAAAAGAATGAACAACAGACATGTACTTACATGTCCAGGCTCAATTTTCCTGTATGTTTGGATAACGGGCCCCTATTAAGCCTATCCATTTTCTGAAGTTGTCATGTGAGAATCAATTTGGTGTTAATGTCGGCGAGTTGATGGTTACTATTTTCATAATCTGTTTAGAACAAGGTTGCCAGTTTGCCCGGTTTTATCCGGGTTTGCCCGGATATTCAATATAAAATTTGGAACAAGTCTCGCCCGGCCCGGTTGCCCGGATTTCATTGGAAAAACCCGGATTTTGCCCGGGTTTATTCTCTTATTCATTCTCAAATCACACTTTTACAAACAAACGAAATTTTGTGAGCAAGTTTCATAAAAATAATCATGACAAAGTTTTTGAAAGCCTAAAATACGATTTAAAATCTGTTGATAAATTTTGGGAAAAAAAATTTTTTTTTCCTAATTTTTGATAAGTAATTTTTAGGTTTTGACCAAATTTGCCAGGATATTTTGCCAGGATTTTGGTCGATCATATTGAAATCAAATGCCTGGATTTTGCCAGGTTTCTAGATAAAAATAGCTCGGTTTGCTCGGCGCGGATACGTGCTGAAAGAATTCTGGCAACCTTAGTTTAGAATGGTTTAGCCTAAACGTCTCACAATCGGCCTTTGAAGTGCTAATCAAGTTAACAGCTTATTCCATGTATAGAAGGGTCTTCGACGTTAAAATAAATAGCGTAGCTTAGAATGTAGATGATTATTTATAAGTTGTTAATGTCTTGAACCAATATTAAACCATGTAATAATAGTTTTGAATTTATCGACCAATGAGAGTTACTCACCAAACGGTGGCTCCAGAGAGCAGAAATATAAGTTCATCAAAGATTCCATGTTCACTACCGGCAAATCGTACTTTCTTTCGTCCTAAATTTTCAATTGTTTTTAACTGTTATGTTTGTCGACTACGGCTTTGATTGTTTTTCTTACCTTTGCTGAGTGTGTCCGATAAAGATATCAGTGATTAAAGAGCTTGTCACCCGTTTTTATTAGTGAAATCATCGATTGGTTTCACTCCTGCAGGCTATTGTCGGTCATCGCAACTGCTGTTGTTTTTGTTACTCGATTGACACAGATACTCGAACAGACTGCAGCTTGAGCACTGATACAAATCGTGAACTAAAAAGCACACGATTTGTCGAATTGAAATTTTTCCTCGATGAGATCAAACGACATGTCGTGTTTTATCAGGAAAAAGCATGCTTCAGTCATTGTAGAGGTCGGAAGTCTGAAAAAGATTTCTAGCTCTCGTGTGAACGTTTCGTCAAATCGAGCGAATCCCTTTCCGTCCCTCGATAGTCAGACGAATGAACGTCATTTATAACCTTCCAAGGGCATATCACGAGCCAATTGCAACCCCTGTTGTGTTAAACCCAGTTAGACCGATGAAGGTATTGCTAAAAGCACCCATGACCCAAAAGGAACATGGTAAAAATTGACCCCTCCATACTTCCGATTTACACAGTCTGAAAGCCGCGGGATTAGCCTTTGCGTCCATCTTGCGTTGCTCGATGCGTCCCATTGTTTCTGATTCTTGAGCATTGACGCTGCTCGTTGAGCTTTACGCACTCCTCTAACAGTTCTTGATACATAACATTCTTTATCCACCGCCAGAGTGACGTCGATGGGAATCATGCCCGCGTATGCACAGCAAACTCGCATGGCTATCAGTCGATGTGTACTCCGTACTTTGGATCTGTTGCGCTCGACCTCTAGGGCAGAGCACCAGGCCGCTTCTCCGTATCGTTGTTTCGATAGTACAACGCTCGCAAAGAGACGTCACTTGCTAATCTTTGGACCATGACAGTTCGCCATAATCCAGGCCGATGAGTCGATGACTTTCGACCCACTATCATAACAATATTTGACATATGCTACAAAACTTAAGCTGCTCTCGACCACTACTTCGGGGTATTACAGCTGCTGTTTCGAAGATGTGGTGTGTCCTTCCAACAGTGAACTCCATGTGCGGCACTCTTTTGTTGGTATTGACTCTTGAGTAGTATTTCGGTTTTAGGGTGGGCTATCTGAAGCTTGACACTTTCCATCCAGATGCCAACGCTTTCCACAGCTTCCGGTGCAAGGTCTTCTACCGCGTCGATTGTTTCGCCAGTGGTCATGAACATGATATCGTCTGCAAATCCGACTATCTGCACGCCTGCTGTTAGTTTCAGCGTTAACACCTTATTGTACATGGCATTCCAAAGCATAGGTCCAAGTATGGAACCCTGTGAAACACCCGATGTTAGAGCAGTAGATCATAACGTGAAGCGCTTTGGCAGTAGCTTCCCAGCTAGCGTTGTTGAAGGCATTTTCAACATCAATCGTCACAATGGCGCAATGACGAACACCTGTCCTCTTCTTCTGACATGAACGTTTCGCGTACTATGTCACCATTCGAATGACGTCCACTGTGGATCTCCCTTTCAGAAAACCGAACTGTCTGTTCGATAGTCCACTTTTAACCTCTATGCAGATAGTTAGTCTGATGAAGATTGTCCTCTCTATTAGTTTTCCAAGGGTATCCAACAGTCAAATTGGTATGTACGATGACGGATGCCCTGGGGGTTTTCCCGGATTCGGTAGTAATACCAGCTTCTCAGTTTTCCACAGATTTGGGCAATATCCCTCGTCGAGACACTTTTGTAACACCACTCTGAAGGTGTCTGAAGTAGTCTGTACCGTCACCTTTACCACTGAATTCAGGATTCAGTCCGGGCCTGTGACCTTTTTAATCTCAAGTTTCTTAGCGATGGCGACAAGTTCCTCATTCGTTACAGATTCAATGTCGTAGAATCACGCATCGAGCGAGGCTGTAGCCATTCCATCGAGCCATGCTGCAGGAAATATGCGCAACGATTTCATTCCATTTTTCCGGACACTTTTCGTTCGGCGACCTCGGGCCACCAAATCTCGCTAGTGCAATGGAAGATCATACCCGCTCTTGAGACTTGATATCAAACCTCTTACCGATTGGAGATTTGACCTTACCTTCTACGACTTCAGATCTTATCTCAATCATAGTTTTGGGGCGTTGCCCCCTCACGCAGTATGAGGATTACCTGAACGGGTCCATCTGACTTCTTGGATGTCTCGTACATACCAATCGAAATGCTGCTAGACTTCAATTGAGCGTGCAACCCGGCTTTCCACTCATAGTCTTTGGATAGAGTTGCTTAGGTCAACTTCTTTAAGTCTTCACCGATCTCCTCGTTTTTCAGCTTGAAATAGCATGGCAAATCTTCCGATTGTATCCAATTCGTTTGAAAATCCGCTTGAGATGGCGTCTGCCTGCTTCAACTCCCAGAAGAACTCCCCGGTATTCCAACTGGTTAGGTTTAGCTGTATCCAAAACCGATTTCCGTTTTCGCTATCATCTGCTGTTCTTTCTAAAGCCTCTCTGGCTCGTTAGAAACAGGCCTATTTTTCAAGCCCTTTCATCCACCTGCTTAGTAAGCTCTGTCATGTTAGCGATTTCGCCTCCACTACCACCATACGTACTCTTGAGTGTCGGTGATCTCATCAGGTCATTTCGTACCCAGGGTTCTCAGGTTTTGGCTTTCACCAACTTCTCTTCAATTTCTTACTCAAGGAGAGGAGTCCTGCTTTACGAGACCCATGCTCAGATCCAGAGATACAATCGACGCTTGCATCCACTAGATTTTCAGTTCAGCTATAGTTATTGTACCTCGAAATATTTTTCACAGCTCCATCTAATCATATTTTACAAAAAAAAATCTTTGCCAGTGTCAAAAGTGACAGGAAGAGGGAAGGCAATGTAGTTCTCTTAGTCGTACATCTTCAAGGTTTACAGCAGTGGTTTTCAAACTTTTTTCACTCATTGTCTCCTTTTGCAAAATTTTCAAGCTGTACGCCCCCCTTGGCAAATTTTTAGAAAATCTTTTTAATTAAATGATAATCTGGATCGTCGAAAACCTTCACCTGTTGGCTGTATGTTGTTGTAAAATTCATTCAAATTTATATGAGGCCCTCAGAGCTAAAGGAAAGTGTAAAAATGTTCGATTTTGATATAAAAAATGTCAAATAATTCTTCATATTTAAAACTATACTTCGTGATTTTTCAGATTTTTAGAATATTATTCACATTCTATTTCGTACGAAGGAAAAATGCAAATTTTCGAAAAAAAAATATATGGAAAATTACCAAACATAACAACTTAAAAGCATAGTTGCTCGAAATTAGCTTTTTACACTTACACCCTCTTGGCTCCTCCCTCCCACCTCTGGAGAAAATTTAAATTTAGATTGTTGGCCATCCCCTGGCTGCAAATGGTGAGCGATGTTGATATTGAATTCATTTTATTGGTAATTTATCTGGTTTTTGAATATTTTAGAATAAAGTCGATTTGTTTTACCAAGTTATAAGAAACTGGTTCCGAATGAAAAAAGTTCAGAAAATCAATTTTATTTTCAAAATATTTAGAACTATTGACAACTCTGTTATATTTTTGGTGTTCTATTAATTTTTGGCATTGTCAAGAATAAATCTTTTCAACGATGTATAAATATGTTGAGATCCAATGTAAGTTTTGACTGCTTTCTCAGATCTTGCGGTAGAAAACAAATTAACTTAAAAACCAACTTTCAACTTTTGCTTTGCTTGAACCGATTTTCAAAACTCAAATTTAAGTTTTTTCTGGCTAACTTAATTATCTTTTTCATAAAATATACTTAGTCCCTCAAAAATCTTAGCTCTTTAGAATATTGGAATGATAATTATAATGATTGAAATTTGCGTTTTGGATTCTATTGACACGAACGGCTTTGGAAGGTTTTTTTTTTTTTAATCGATTGAGTTAAAGATGAATAAATAAGAAATTGAATTAAAAAACCTCTAACCTAAAAAAAATCTTTCATATTTTCTTTCAGAGAAATCTATCATTAAATCACAGATGACGCCTTTTTACAGATTTTTTGAAGGTTTTTTTTTGTTCCGCAGATTTTTCGAGACAATACATATTATCATGCAGTGCCAACTAACTTTTTTTAGTATCACTTAAAATAATCTTACAAAACATTATCAACATGTAGAGCATATCAACATCTGTGACCATTTAAAAAAAAATCATTTCGATACATTTAAAAAAAATTATTGAGATACTAGAACATAAATTTGCTTGCAGCTCTCTGAAATTAATGATATTTTAGTCTTGAACCTAATGTTTAGTAATCAAAAATGAGCTTTTTTTTTATAAAAACAGGAAAAATTGAGGTTTTTTTTCTTCGAATTTTTTTTAAACTTTCTTCCAGGTGAATTAATCACTTTTTTCTTTCAAGAATTTGATAGATCATCAAAAAATAAAAAAAAAATGTTGCGAAGACATCAAATGTCTACCGTTTACCGTTTGTCCGCAAATAATTTTGATCGCTTATAAGGCTCATTTACCCCTGTGTGCGCCCCCTAGAAGCTCTCAACGCCCCCAAACGGGCGGTAGGGACCACTGTGAAAACCACTGGTTTACAGTTACTCAACGTCCCAAATCGTGTAGATTAAGGTGTCCAAAATTGGATAACGTTTGCCTGCTGAAGGTACAAAATTCCTCTTAAAATAATTTATCGCTGTGCTACGGCTTTGCTACAACATCTACAGGGCGTCCCATTATGTCTAAGAACGATTTAAAATGAACAGTATAAACGTAATTAAGGAACAAATAATTTTTTTTACGTTTAGGTTCTTTACAGTATTTTTTACAGTGCATCAATAAAAAAATAAGATTTTTGTCACTCGTAAGCCAAATATCGAATTTTTTTATCGTCATTGAAGACTGCTCAGACTGATTTGCGATGATTTTGGCTACTTTTTTTCTAGTATTTTGAGAATTTTTCGATAGAATCTGCAGGATTCACATGTTTTCTCAAAAAAAGATTTGGTAAGGGCCCAAAAAGTTCCGATTGATCTCGCTTGAGGACTATTCAACGGATTCTTCTCCTTTGGTATGATCTGACTTTGATGGATTTGTACCAAGCCATCGTGTCTCTTGAGTAGTGAACTGATGCCAAATCCGGCCAAAACAGTACTGGGTGATCAATGAACTGATCGTGCTGGCGGATTATGAGCAGCAGGCGATGGTACAAGCACTCTTGAACGTAAACAGCTGTATTATTTGTGTCAGTAGACACAAACGGCTTGGAATGCATGCCACATATAGCTACTCAAACCGTTGCCTTTTTACCGTTTTTTCGATAGAAATTTATGTCTTCGACTCATCGATATTTTGGCCACCCTGATTAGTGTAATACTGGTAACCATAGCGTTTTGTGATCAAACTTGCAATAGGTTTCGCGGCGATGGTAACGGACACCGATTTTCCACACAGCAGTTGATCATAGAATCTTATCAGTGATATAATTAACGAGCTCCTGATTTGACTCGGCTTTGGCTTCTTCTGCTTATCATGTCTTTTTAGACTTTCAGGCTACGATGGGCAGTACCGGTAGCTGATCCACGCTTTTGGCCACATCCTGAACTAAGACAGTTCCCTCACCGGCGACCCGGTTTCCGCCAAGAACAATCTGGCTTAGTTTTCGAAAAAAAAAACCATTTTTTAATGCATACATTACAAGGGTGACATCCAAGAGGATCATGTCGAATTTAGCAAACCGATCAAATACATTTTGTAAATTGGCTCAAAAAACTGACCTATGCAAAATTTCATCTCAATCAGACTTGACTAAGGGGTGCCTCAAAGCACTCAAAGTTTCGGTGTTTTGACCCTCAAAAATCACCAAAGAAGTAACCAAGGGAAATTAAAAAAACTGACGATTTTGTGCAATTTTTTTTTCGAGATGACATCATATATGGTTGATTTATGCATTTCTAAGTCATTTGTGATAAAAATTAAGATTTCGATTTTTCCGAATTTTTTTTTTAGGCTTTGATGATTTTGGAATTTTAAAGTTGATTTTTTCCAGAATTTTTTTTTTCTCCGAAATAATTTTAGCTTTTTATGCATTTTTAAGTCATTTGGCATCAAAAGTAAAATTTAGATTTTTTCCAATTTTCTTTGGTCTCCCCTTTGGTGATAGGTTTCGATAGTCAAAACATCGTTGAGAGCTTTGCGGCATTAAGTCCGATTGAGCTGAAATTTTGCACAGGTCAGATTTTGGGCCAATCTACAAAATGGTTATGATCGCTTTTCCAAATTCGATCATGATTTTTTTTCCCCATACATCCGTTGCCATCCTTACATACACTGTACACCATACAGTATAGTTAGTGCGCAAAACTTCAAGATCTACAGTACCGTTCATAATTGTATAGAAATTGGAAGCACGCGCACTGTCACTTCGTCTTTAAACTTCCATAACTTTTGACTCTGATGATATTTTTTGATCAAATTTCCTGCGTTAGATAGATCAACTATCACACTATTATATCACAAAATTTAAGCTTTCTGGAGTTTGTGTGGCCTGAGATACAGTAATTCTACGAAAATCGGACTTTTTGGACTTTTCTCATTCATACTGCAATATCTCAGGAACTACACTACATTTTTTGTTGAAATTTTGCAGAGTGATTGTTGAAATATAAAGTAAGCATGTCTGAAGTTTTTGGAAAGTTTTATCGGTGGGATCAATAGTTACGGGAGGTACAATTTTTCAGACATGAACCTAAAAATGCGATTTCTATAGAATTTTGGACGATTCATGAGAACATAATCGTTTCCATCCTCAAATCAGTCAAAAAATGTCTGGCAAAAGCAATGATGAAATGAAAAAATGAAATTAAAGATCTATTTGTGTTTTGAAATCAAAATCTCGCAATATTGTTTTGATTTTTTGGTTGAAATAGATTTACTGGTTGTTAAACATAAAATAGGAGTTTCCTATGAAAACAATCGTCCAAAAAACAATCCTCCCGTAACTTTTGATCCCATCGATAAAACTTTTCAAAATCTTCAGAGTTGATAGCTTTACATTTCAATAATCACTCTGCAAAATTTGAATAAAAAATGTAGCGTAGTTTCTGAGATATTACAGTTTGAATGAGAAAAGTCCAAAAAGTCCGATTTTCGTAGAATTACTGTATCTCAGGCCACACAAACTCCAGAAAGCTCAAATTTTGTGATATAATAGTGTGATAGTTGATCTATCTAACGCAGAAAGTTTGATCAAAAAACATCATCAGAGTCAAAAGTTATGGAAGTTCAAAGTCGAAGTGACAGTGTGCTTGCTTCCAATTTCTATACAATTATGAACGGTACTGTACATCAAGATCAATTCCTTTATTTCAGATTTTTTTTTCAAATCTTTATGACACCTGCATTTGAAACAACAAGCTACATCAGAATACACTTCAGTACGCTTGTTATGTCAAACTAGGCACTTACGGGGCGATAAGCTTCCTATGTCTGTTTTGTTTTTATTAATTTGCACAATATTATCAAACAACTTGAAACGCCCTCGATCGACCTTTGGTAGAATCGATTACTCCATTTCTAAGCGTCATTCGATTTTAAGGTAGAATGTTCGGTTTAAAGCTTTGAAATTAATATTGAAACTTAAATCATTGGAAATTCAAGCGTTTAAAACCTCTTTGATACACTGTGTTTCCAATAACATATCAGAAAGTTTATCACTGTCGTCATTCTGGAACGGTCAACTATCGGTGCTTCCCCACGCTGACTGGGGACAGACAGACAGAGTCCACCTTTGCGAGTTTACCAATTCAATCAACATCTGGCTGAGAATGAGTGACTCGGTTACGATGCATGTGACAGAACCCACTCGTTTGTTTTGCTCCTGCTTGCTGGGCGCTCCGGACAGGGTGTTCCGGATTTGTCTGTCAAGAATCTCTATTTTCGATCTGCATTCAATGTAAAATTCTTTCTTAAAGCTGTATAAAATACATTTAAAAAATTTTCAAGACTGCTACTACTGTACTGATTTTTTACTTAGCCTTGCAAATTAAAGTTCTATGTGTTCGTTTACAAAAAAATATTCTTCTTAAAAAAACGAATGCTTCAAAAAAAAAAAGGTTTATTTACTCCGGAACACCCTTTCCACATCACACCAACTTATCTGCCGCTCATAGCAAGTCCGTCCCATTTGCGTTTTTGTTGAAGTGAGAAAAATGGCATTGAAAAATCGTAAAAAGTCCAACGCTAATTCGGCACTTGTATACGTTTTTTATCAAAATAATCAACAGAATCTGTCACTGCTACGGCCAATGAAAGATTTTCGCTTTATAAGGATTATTTTTTTTGTTTTGATTCTGTTGAAAATCATTTGCTGGGCCCTTATGGCTGTGGGACCGACTTGCGATGATTTATGCCATATGAGACCGACTTGCGATCATTTGTTCAATGGGACAAAATTTCTTGAGGTTTTTTTCGATGTTCATCAGAACAAAGTACTAAAAAAAAGTTTTCTCTTGAAACTACAGATGAAACTAAAGTGTTTCCAGCGATAAACTGAAAAATGATGAAAACGCAAATGGGACGGACTTGCTATGAGCGGCAGTTATCTAATCGTCAAAATCCCCAACCGTTTCCAGCCTTCCGCTGTTGGTCGTGATTGCGTCTTATATAGAATATAATCAACAAACCACCTCACATAGCTTGGATGCAAATCGGTTCACATTGGTTCGGAAAACATTTCTTCCTGCCTCGAGTATTTATTTGGTTTGGTTTCGATGCGGGCAGTATGGTCCAACTTCAAGTTAGCTGTCTTTTTGTTGTTGTGTAGCCTGTTCGATCCAATTCGAGCCGGTTCCATTCCCGGTTGCTGATTTCACTTGGATTAGTTCATGCATCCAAGAATGAAGTGATGGGAAATTTCTGAGCTTTATGAGCATATTTTCATTTTGCATTGTGAGTGAGAACATCTGGAAGAGTGTCCATCACTGATGAGAGCATCTTTCATTTAACTTGGAAAACTTGTTTATTGGAAATTATTAACGTTCAATCCAAACCTTTCTAGAGTAAATTTTCCTCTCATTCTCTAGTCAGAGCACAATGGCAGATTTGTGGTTTTGCGGTTAATGCAGAAATTTATGCGGTCGGCTAGCTGTTTATTACGCTATTAGTAGGAGCACCAATTTTCGCTTAGACCGCAACTTAACCAAGAATTGTTGAAGCCATCGATGGTGAAAATAAGTCTGTTAAAGAAGAGAATCATCTATATTAATTAGACTTGTTTACGATCCTAGTCTGTTGCAGTATTACTCGGAACAGAAGGTTTTCTACTGGCGATTTATTTTGCGATGTACGATGAAGTTTAATAACTACTTTTGTTTATGGGCCTATTAAAAATCAGTTTCAATGTCAGTAATTAACTTGGTATTTAGTTGAGCTATTGCTCAATAAATTCGAAGCTTTTCAGAACTATAAAATACAAAAGTGTCGGAAAAACCGTAACTAAGAAGGTTAATCCACTGAAAAGAACTCAGCTCAAGTTAACAATTAAAATAAAATTGTTGTTCCAAAAATTTAACTCACCATTTTAGGCTACCTTAAACTGAGAGAACTTTGATCGCCACGATAACAAGTATAAAATATCTTATTTCTAGCATTTTTAACTTTTGTGCCCTTTTTTTGATAATATTCTTCGCCCTGGAACTCTTACAAAATTAAAAAGTAAAGGGGCAAATATAGATGTGCAATAGACTGAGTCGATTTGGGGTCATTTTTGAATTTCTCAATCCCTGGGGTCTTAAAAGCTTCGTTTTGGTCCAAAACTCATTCATGATTTGTTGCAGAATGTTTAAGTAAAGTTTACATGAGTAAATTTGAACTTTAAGGTTTGTATGGGAAAATTGAATATTTTGTACTAAATAATCAACATCATTTTTGTTTCTTCTAAGAAACCGAGCCTGCTTATGGTTTTTGTGCCAGTTTATAAATTCTTCGAAGAAAATTTTCCTCTGAACAACTTTGTAGAAGACCGTAGCTTCGTATCTATTAAGACAAAAAAGCTATTAGCTGATCAACAGGGGTATGTCTTTTGGTATTGATAAACAATAAATTCAATTGACACCGCTGCTTATGCTCCGCGAAGTATTGCATGAAAAGTGGTCATGCTATACCTCGCTAGGCACCCAGCAGTGGTGTCAATTGAATTTATTGTTTATCAATGCCAAAAGACATACCCCTGTTAAACAGCTAATAACGATGGTCAATCTTATTGTGCGTTAGTAAAAGCGTATTGTCCGGCCTATTTCATGTTGGATTGCACTGTGATTATATATAATTTGTGATTTTGTTGAAACAAAGTGTTGTAAAATCTTCCTTACATAATTCAATTTAAAATTTTAAATTTCTACACACAAGTACTTTAAGGCGGTACGGTTGTTATAACATAGTTTCTTCTTGCGTTGTTTTCTGGCTATCGGTATTTTTGCATTTGGTTTTGTTGATACTTACGGTTGCGGCGGATCCACATTGCTGCCGTTTGCAGCAGAACCAATACATTGTTTGTTTTGGTTCCTCTTGCTTGTTGTTCAATTCGCAATCGAGAACAATAGATCAATGATTGCTGATGACAGGTGATGATGATAAACGCGGTACAAATGTTTACATCATCACACGGTTAGGCGAGACTACTCAAATTGGGTTCGTGGTAACACAACAGTGTTGCCAGATATTCTGGGTGAGAATATCAAAGTACTCATTGAGGAATGAGTACTTTCCCGGTTAGGGAATATAAGAAGTGGAAAGTGACAATTAGCTATCGCTAATTAATATAGTTGTATTCTACTGACCTCACAGACGAAACATGAATAAAGATAACTCTATTCCACCACTGAAACCTGCGTTTTCAACAGTTTTTTTTGGCTATCGGTATTTCTGACATTTGACACTGACCATTTTGTAAGTAGGGCTAGGAATAAGCTTTTAAAACACAAATCGTTACACTTCACAAACCTCACAAATTGTAGTGAATCCCTGATGAAGGTGTTATACGACACCGAAACGTAGGATTAACATAATTTTTTGTAAGAAACTGGACTGATTTGCCGATAATAAATTCAACAGCTAATAACTTTTTTGTCTAAAAGATGCGAAGCTACTGTATTCGACGAAGTTTTTCAGCGGACAATTTCCTTTAAAGAAGAAACAAAAATGATGTTGATTTTTCAGTACAAAATATTCAATTTTCCCATACAACTTCAAAGTTCAAATTTACTCATGTAAACTTTACTTAAACATTCTACAAAAAATCATGGATGAGTTTTGGACCAAAACGAAGCTTTTAAGACCCCAGGGTTTGAGAAATTCAAAAATGACCCCAAATCGACTCAGTCTAATGTGCAATGTACGATTCTGAAGGTCCTGATGATTCACAGGGAATTTCGTCGCGTCGCGCGGAGAAAACTAGGAATTTCAGCACATCACTGGGGAAATGGTCATATTTGGAAATTTTTAAAAGGAATTCAAAAATATTATTTTATTATTTGCTCAATGTAAGAGTACTTTTCGGAAGTCTCGATAAAGATTTACCACATAATTTATGAGTCATAAACATTTATTTTCTTACATTAGTCAACAAACTAAAACGTGTTTTTTCCCTTTATGTGCTACACTGCCGTTGGAAGCATAATTGTCACATGTTACAAAAAGGCAAAGCGATAAAAACGCAGTCAAAGTTTCACAGAAACAGTTTGCTGTTATTGCACAGTTTCCCTATTTTTGTTGACTTCAATGCCGTAGATCTCTAAAGTATACTCCTATCAAATGAGCCTCGATCAAATTTTTCGAAAATGAACTGTTTTTTCAATGAAAATCCTTGTGTGACATTTATGCCGCGAAATTCTATGAAAAGTCGAAAAATGGACGCATATTTGTCACACCACGAACATTTTCCCAGTAGTTGTTTTGTTTAGCATTTCGTGTATGGCTCTTGTGTTTTATTCGTGAATGAAAGCTTAAATTGATAAAATCAGGTCAGAATCTGAATATTTGAAAGCGTACATTTTCTGGTGACAAACATAAAGTATTTAACGGGTTTGATCAATAAAACGGCACGGGGGAGCAGCTAGTTGCGGCAGCTCACTCACTCTACAGGAAGCAACATTTCTTCAACTAATTGTCGGCTGCCGTGCTGAAAATTTCGCAACCGCAAGAGAAGCGATACCAGAAAAGAACAATCAATCCGTTTGAAGTGAATACGGTCCTGGGACAAGTTCCGGAAGAAGTAACTCTGGCGGAATAGTTCGTAAACATTAAAAAACAGACATCTCCGGTATTTTGCGAGGTGCATCAAAATAAAAAACTCAAAGCAAAACCAAAAAAGAAATGGTCTGCTAAAAGCACCGACAATCACATATGGCCATCCTGGACAATTGTGGATTACAGTCCACGGCGCCGGAAGTGTAATAATTTGACTAATGTTGTGAAGCGGGTTACGTTTACGTGCACTCTTCAAAGCGCCAGCAACGAACCCGAATTAATTGGTAGTTTTTTTTACATATGCAAGGATGTCGCGAAAACAGTGACCCTTTCCCCCCTTTATATCCTCGTGATCCCCTCCCGACTGCCAAGGACGCGTATGCCAAGTTAGGTGAAAATCTATTTAGAAGTTCCGAAGTTATAATACGTTCATTTCTTGAGTGTGACAAATATGCGTCCAATCGTCTCAGTGTGACAGTTATGCGTCCATTTGTCCCAGTGTGATAATTTGACTTTGAATTTTTCTTGAAATTTCTAGAATAAACTTTATGTTTCGACGAGAAATTTCAATAGTACGTATCAAATTATGACGATTGGCATCAAAAAGTCAAAAACGTCGAAATGTCACATGTGACAATTATGCGTCCAACGGCAGTATAGTTCTGACGACCAGTTTTAGTTTTCGATTTAAAATGATTCAGTGTTTGATATATGTACATAAGGATGGCAGCCAAATGCATCATGTCGAATTTTGAAAACCAACCATAAATATTTTATAAATTGACCCAAAAAACGGACCAGTACCAAATTTCAACTCAATCGGACTTGATTTAGGGGTGTCCCAATACACAGTTTCTAAGGAGGGACCAAAAGAAATCGGAAAAAGCGGCATTTTTATTTTGATGCCAAATGGATTAGAAGGAAGTAATCTTATGTTATCTCGAAAACAAAATTTTCGGTCAAAATCAACTTCAAAATTTTAATAATTCCCAAAGGGGAAACATCAGAATTTCGAAAGTAAATTTCACCTAGCATGATTTTCATAATTCGGAATAAGATGAAAATTTAAAGTTCGAATACTGATATACAATTAAAAAAAAACCCGATTCAGTAGATGAGAAACGAAATAACATTTTAGAATTCCTAGAAAGAATACGATTCATTGGAATCGTATCTCAAAATTTCAATAGCTCTCATTATCAATTGACATAAAACTTGATTTCTGATTTAATCCGAAATAAAAATTTCAAATTTCATTTCAAATTTCAGGATTCAGAAGCCAGAGCCAGTGAAATTTAGTGTGAGAGTAGGAAAAACATTTTTTTCGACTGTAGTCGTTTTAACATTTCAATGGCATCCGCGACTTTATATCAACGTTACAGTTGGCGGACAGTTTTTAGAAAACTTATCCGATACAGTGACGGGCAATCGATTTGAGGTATCAAATTCAGTGTGAGGGGCTGGCAAAAGGGGTCGTCCATATTAAATTTTCAGTATCTTTGTGATATTGACGTTTTTATTCATCGGATTGGTATGAAAATTTGCACATAGGAGTTATTAGGGACGAACAACTGATTTTACTTATCCAAACCAAAATCAGGGATCGGTCAAAGGGGTCGTCCATATTAACTATTCACTGTTGATGCGATATTGTCGTTATTATACATCGGATTCAGACAAAAATTGGTACACGAGAGTTTTGAAAGACGGGCAATAGATTTCAGATATTAAATTCAGTGTACGGGGCCGGCAAAGGGGGTCGTCCATATTAACCTTTCAATATTTTTGCTATATCGTCAAAATTATGCATCGGATTGGGATGAAACTTTGCACACGGTTAATTTCAGGGAAGTGCAATCGGTTTCAGATGTCAAATATTTTGCCAGGGGTCGACGAAAGGGGTTGTCCATATAGATTAATTTTTCACTGTTTTAGCAATATTGAGCAATATTCAACGGATTGCTTTGAAAATTGGCACACGGGAGTTTTGAGGGAAGGGCAATCGATTTCAGATTGTATAAAAGGCCACCGAAAGGGGTTTAACTTTTTGGCAATGATTGCGTTGTTATGCAACGATTGAGTCGATATTTATTTCGTGGTTTTTTTTGGCACGGTCAATTGATTCCTGATTTCAAATTTAGTAGCTGACGACAGACAAAGTGGTCGTTCAATATTTTTGCATATATTACTTAACAATGAATATATATATATATATATATATATATATATATATATATATATATATATATATATATATATATATATATATATATATATATATATATATATATATATATATATATATATATATATATTTATATATGTATATAAATATATATATATATATATATATATATATATATATATATATATATATATATATATATATATATATATTTATATACATATATAAATATATATATATATATATATATATTTATATATATATATATATATAAATATATATATATATATATATATATATAAATATATATATATATATATATATATATAAATATATATATATATATATTTATATATATATATATATATTTATATATATATATATATAAATATATATATATATATATATAAATATATATATATATATATATATATATATATATATATATATATATATATAT